>NC_091293.1:15310397-15341906 GCF_038502225.1 Cherax quadricarinatus | reverse complement strand
AAACGACTCTTGATGTAAATAGTTTAGAAAACGGCAAGTGTCGTAGTAAGTTCTTCAAGCAGTGACTCTGAGACAGTTCCAACAGTCATAACGCAGCTACTTGACCAAGATGACGTCGAACATCAAGAAACACACCATGAACAGAGATCCACACAGAGATCCACACAGAGATCCACACAGAGATCCACACAGAAATCCACACAGGGATCCACACGGAGATCCAAACTGAGATCCACACAAAGAACCACACAGAGATCCACACAGAAATCCACAGAGAGATCCACACAGAGATCCATTCAGAGATCTACACAGAAATCCACACAGAGATCCATACAGAGATCCATGCAGATCTACAGAGAGATCCACGCAGGTTAACACAAGGATCCACACAGAGATCCACACAGGGTAACACAAGGATCTACACAGAGATCCACACAGGGTAACGCAATGATCTACATAGGGAACCACACAAAGATCCTAACAGGTTAACACAGATCCACACAGAGATCCACAGAGGGTAATATAGATCCAGACAGAGTCCTGGTTATTGAAAGTGACATACCAGTTAGACTAAGCATCACTAGTCTCCTCCCAGTGGACTGATCATTCACTCTGCTATTAGGTTAATATATATTCGAAAGAAAGGAAACATAAGCAATAGGGAAAAAATTAACTTAATAAACAAGAGAACTTTAACTACTATGGAATGAAAATTTTCTTGACTGAAAGTGAAAAGTTTGCTGGAAAAAAAAAATCGGAAACTCACAGTGCACCTCAGTCAAGAATATTGGGTATTACAGTGCACCTAACTCAAGAATATGGGAATTACAGTGCATCTCAGTCAAGAATATGGGAATTACAGTGCACCTCAGTCAAAAAATATTGGGAATTACAGTGCACTTCAGTCAAGAATATTGGAAATTACATTGCACCTCAGTCAAGAATATGGAAATTACAGTGCAAATCAGCCAAGAATATGTGAATTACAGTGCATCTCAGTCAATACTATAGGAATTACAGTGCAAATTAGTCAAGAATATGGGAATTATAGTGCACCTCGGTCAAGAATATTGGGAATTACAGTGCACCTTAGTCAAGAATATGGGAATTACAGTGCACCTAAGTCAAGAATATGGGAATTACAGTGCACCTAAGTCAAGAATGTGGGAATTACAGTGCACCTTAGTCAAGAATATGGGAATTACAGTGCACCTAAGTCAAGAATATTGGGAATTACAGTGCACCTTAGTCAAGAATATGGGAATTACAGTGCACCTAAGTCAAGAATGTGGGAATTACAGTGCACCTCGGCCAAGAATAACAATTATAGTGAACCTCAGTCAAGAATATTAGGAATTACAGTGCACCTCGGCCAAGAATAACAGAATTACAGTGCACCTCAGTCAGGAATATTAGGAATTACAGTGCACCTTAGTCAAGAAGATTGGGAATTACAGTGCACCTCGGTCAAGAATAACACAATTACAGTGCACCTCAGTCAATAATATTGGGAATTACAGTGCACCTCAGTCAAGAATATGGGAATTACAGTGCACCTCAGTCAAGAATATTGGGAATTACAGTGCACCTTAGTTAAGAACATGGGAATTACAGTGCACCTCACAGACCCTGAGCTGCTTTGGGGATTAGTGTGGACGGTTACAAAGCATGGCTTGCTTCTGCAGTGTTTTAAAAATTGAGGTTGGAGAGTTGAAGGAGGAGGTCTTGCTTCTCCAGGAGGAGATTAGGAGGCTGAAGGTCCACCTCAATGGGTCTGGGAGAGAGTGTGAGGTGGCTGGAGTTGTGGGGAATGAGGCTTCAAGTGAGGTGCAGTCTGTCTCTCGCTGTGAGGAGGCTGTAGTTGGGGAGGTAGCAACGGCTACCAGCAGTGAGGTGCAGTCCAGCACCTGCTACAAGTGGCGAGTGGTTCACAGTAATGGAAGGCGCATCAGAGTAAGGAAAGTTAAGAGTGAAGATCTGAAGGTAGGAAATCGCTTCTCTGTTCTTCAGGATGAATGTACTTCAGTGGCCAGTGAAGGTAAGGGTACTACTGCCCCTGCTAATGGAGGTAAGCGCATTCTTGTGGTTGGTGACTCTCAGGTAAGATATATTGACCGTGCTTTTTGTAATAGGAATAAGAAGATGAGAGATAGAGTGTGCTTCCCTGGAGCTGGTGTTGGGGACATTGTCAACAGGCTGGATAATATCATGTCAGGTAATGGGAACAAGCCCATTATCTGTCTCAGTGCTGGTGGAAATGATATTGGGAAGGGTAGGAGAGAAGAGCTGCTAGATAAGTACAGGTCAGCTATAGATTTCATTAAGTCTAAGGGAGGGATCCCAATCATATGTAGCATCTTGCCTGGAAGGGGAGTAGGAAATGAATGGTTGTCTAGGGCAATTGGTGTAAATTGCTGGCTAGACAGACACTGCAAGGAACTTGCAATCCCATTCATTGACAACTGGAACAACTTTTATGGCAAACATGATATGTATGCAAGGGATGGGGTACATCTCTCTGGGGCTGGGGTGGTAGCACTTGCAGACTCGATTGAGAAGGCCATTGGTGAAATGCCTATGATTTTAAACTGATGGAAGATAGAGGTATGGGTGTGTGTGGGAAACAAGCAGGTTGCAACACTTGGGTTGGAAACAGTAAATGTATAAAAGGCATTCAGCATGAAGTTATAAATAAAGACAATAGATCAGGTCAGCAAACAAAGGGGGACAGCAGAGGGCAGCAAGGGACTAGCTCCCTTAAGGTTTACTATACTAATAGCAGGAGTGTAAGAAATAAGATAGATGAGCTAAGATTAATTGCAAGTGCAGGAAACATAGATATTATTGCTATAACAGAGACCTGGCTCAATCTGAAAGATAGAGAGATGCCCTCTGAATGTCACATACAAGGCTATAAATTATTCCACACTGACAGGGTCAACAGGAAAGGTGGTGGAGTAGCGATGTATGTCAGAGACAATTTAAATTGTTGTGTTAGACAAGATATTAAATTAGAAGCGTCAGCCACTGAATCTGTTTGGTTACAGCTTCTCGAGGGCCGAGAAAAACTAATTTTGGGTGTGATTTACAGGGCCCCAAATCTTGATAGGGAGTGCAGTAAACTTCTATGGGACGAAATTCGTAAGGCATCTACATACGAAAATGTTGTGCTAATGGGAGATTTCAACTATAGACAGATTGACTGGAGCAATTTGACAGGAAATTTAGAGTCAGGTGACTTTCTTGATACGATCCAGGATTGTTTTTTAAAACAGTTTGTGACAGAGCCAACTAGGGGAAATAACCTCCTTGACTTGGTTCTTGCCAGTAGGGAAACACTAATTAATAATCTTGAGGTTAATGATGAGCTTGGGGAAAGTGATCACAAATCACTCAGTTTTAATATATAATGGAATTCCCCTAATAATGGCAATCAAGTCCCCGTCTCTGACTTTCGCTTGGCTGATTTCATAGGACTGAAAAATTACTTAGATGGGCTGAACTGGAATGACCTTACTAAGGGTCAGGTAGGTGGTGATGGTTGCCGATATGATGCTTTCCAGGGCATAGTTCTAGCTGCTCAGTCAAATTATGTTCCAAATAGGGAAATCAGATCAAACAAAAATGATCCTAAATGGATGAACAATAGATTAAAATATCTGATTGGTCAAAAGAGAGGCATATATAGGCAAATCAAAAGAGGAGAGGGGCAATTGAGAAATCGATATATTCAGTTAAAGAGAGAAATAAAAAAGGGAATTAGAAAAGCAAAAAGAGATTATGAGGTTAAAGTTGCAAGAGAATCGAAGACTAACCCAAAAGGATTCTTTTAGGTATACAGAAGTAAGATCAGGGACAAGATAGGCCCACTCAAAAGTTCCTCGGGTCAGCTCACTGACAGTGATAAGGAAATGTGTAGATTTTTTAACACATACTTCCTCTCAGTTTTTACACAGGAGGATACCAGCGATATTCCAGTAATGATAAATTATGTAGAACAGGACGATAATAAACTGCGACTATTAGGGTCACAAGTGACATGGTCCTTAGGCAAATAAATAAATTAAAACCTAACAAATCCCCAGGCCCTGATGAACTGTATGCAAGGGTTCTAAAGGAATGTAAAGAGGAGCTTAGCACACCTTTGGCTAATCTTTTCAACATATCACTACAAACTGGCATGGTGCCAGATAAGTGGAAAATGGCAAATGTGATACCTATTTTCAAAACAGGTGACAGGTCCTTAGCTTCGAACTATAGACCAATAAGCCTAACTTCCATAGTGGGAAAATTTATGGAATCAATAATTGCCGAGGCAGTTCATAGCCACCTTGAAAAGCATAAATTAATCAACGAATCTCAGCATGGTTTTACAAAGGGGCGTTCCTGCCTTACGAATTTATTAACTTTTTTCACTAAGGTATTTGAGGAGGTAGATCATGGTAATGAATATGATATTGTGTATATGGACTTCAGTAAGGCTTTTGACAGGGTCCCACATCAGAGACTGAGGAAAATTAAAGCACATGGAATAGGAGGAGAATTTTTTTCCTGGATAGAGGAATGGTTGACAAATAGGCAGCAGAGAGTTTGCATAAATGGGGAGAAATCAGAGTGGGGAAGTGTCACGAGCGGTGTTCCACAGGGGTCAGTGTTGGGCCCCCTGCTGTTCACAATCTACATAAACGACATAGATGAGGGCATAAAGAGCGACATCGGCAAGTTTGCCGATGACACCAAAATAGGCCGTCGAATTCATTCTGACGAGGACATTCGAGCACACCAGGAAGATTTGAATAGACTGATGCAGTGGTCGGAGAAGTGGCAGATGCAGTTTAATATAGACAAATGCAAAGTTCTAAATGTTGGACAGGACAATAACCATGCCACATATAAACTAAATAATGTAGATCTTAATATTACGGATTGCGAGAAAGATTTAGGAGTTCTGGTTAGCAGTAATCTGAAACCAAGACAACAGTGCATAAGTGTTCGCAATAAAGCTAATAGAATCCTTGGCTTCATATCAAGAAGCATAAATAATAGGAGTCCTCAGGTTGTTCTTCAACTCTATACATCCTTGGTTAGGCCTCATTTAGATTATGCTGCACAGTTTTGGTCACCGTATTACAGAATGGATATAAATTCTCTGGAAAATGTACAAAGGAGGATGACAAAGTTGATCCCATGTATCAGAAACCTTCCCTATGAGGATAGACTAAGGACCATGAAACTGCACTCTCTAGAAAGACGTAGAATTAGGGGGGATATGATTGAGGTGTATAAATGGAAGACAGGAATAAATAAGGGGGATGTAAATAGTGTGCTGAAAATATCTAGCCTAGACAGGACTCGCAGCAATGGTTTTAAGTTGGAAAAATTCAGATTCAGGAAGGATATAGGAAAGTACTGGTTTGGTAATAGAGTTGTGGATGAGTGGAACAAACTCCCAAGTACCGTTATAGAGGCCAGAACGTTGTGTAGCTTTAGAAATAGGTTGGATAAATACCTGAGTAGGTGTGGGTGGGTGTGAGTTAGACCTGATAGCTTGTGCTACCAGGTCGGTTGCCGTGTTCCTCCCTTAAGTCAATGTGACCTGACCTGACTAGGTTGGGTGCATTGGCTTAAGCCGGTAGGAGACTTGGACCTGTCTCGCATGGGCCAGTAGGCTTTCTGCAGTGCTCCTTCGTTCTTATGTTCTTATGTTCAGTCAAGAATATTGGGAATTACAGTGCACCTTAGTCAAGAATATTGGGAATTAAAGTGCACATTTGACAAGAATATTGGGAATTACTGTGCCCCTCAGTCAAGAATATTGGGAATTACAGTGAACCTCAGTCAAGAATATAAGAATTACAGTGAACCTCAGTCAAGAATGTTGGGAATTACAGTGCAACTCAGCCAAGAATATGGGAATTACAGTTCACCTCAGTCAAGAATATTGGGAATTACAGTGCACCTCAGTCAGGAATATTAGGAATTACAGTGCACCTTAGTCAAGAATATGGGAATTACAGTGCACCTCAGTCAAGAATATTGGGTATTACAGTGCACCTAACTCAAGAATATGGGAATTACAGTGCACCTCAGTCAAGAATATGGGAATTACAGTGCACCTCAGTCAAGAATATGGGAATTACAGTGCACCTCGGTCAAAAATATTGGGAATGACAGTGCACCTCAGTCAAGAATATGGGAATTACAGTGCACCTTAGTCAAGAATAAGATAATTACAGTGCACATCTTTCAAGAATATGTGAATTACAGTGCACCTCAGTCAAGAATATGGGAATTACAGTGCACCTTAGTCAAGAATATTGGGAATTACAGCGCACCTTAGTCAAGAATATGGAAATTACAGTGCACCTCGGTCTAGAATATTGGGAATTACAGTGCACCTTAGTCAAGAATATGGGAATTACAGTGCACCTTAGCCAAGAATATTGGGAATTACAGTGCACCTTAGCCAAGAATATGGGAATTACAGTGCACCTCTGTCAAGAATATGGGAATTACAGTGCACCTCAGCCAAGAATAAGGGAATTACAGTGCACCTCAGTCAAGAATATTGGGAGTTACAGTGTACCTCAGTCAAGAATATTGGGAATTACAGTGCACCTCAGCCAAGAATATTGGGAATTACATTGCACCTCAGTCAAGAATAAGGGAACTACAGTGCACCTCAGTCAAGAATATTGGGAATTACGGTGTACCTCAGTCAAAATTATTGGGAATTACAGTGCACCTCAGTCAAGAATATTGTTAATTACAGTTCACCTTAGCTAAAAATATTGGGAATTACAGTGCACCTCAGTCAAGAATATAAGAATTACAGTGATCCTCAGTCAAGAATATTGGGAATTACAGTGCACCTCAGTCAAGAATATTGGGAATTACAATGCACCTTAGTCAAGAATATTAGGAATTACAGTGCACCTCATTCAAGAATATTGGGAATTACAGTGCACCTCAGTCAAGAATAATGGGAATCACAGTGCACCTTAGTCAAGAATATTGGGAATTACAGTGCAACTCAGTCAAGAATTGGGGAATTACAATGTACCTCAGTCAAGAATACTGGGAATTACAGTGCACCTCAGTCAAGAATATTGGGAATTGCAGTGCACCTCAGTCACGAATATTGGGAATTACAGTGCACCTCACTCAAGAATATGGGAATTACAGTGCACCTCACTCAAGAATATTGGGAATTACAGTGCACCTCAGTCAAGAATATTGGGAATTACAGTGCACTTCAGTAAAGAATATTGAGAGTTATAGTGCACCTCAGTCAAGAATACTAGGAATTATAGTGCACCTCAGTCAAGAATTTTGGAATTACAATGCACCTCAGTCAAGAATAATTGGAATTACAGTGCACCTCAGTCAAGAATATTAAGAATTACAGTGAACCCCAGTCAAGAATACTGGGAATAACAGTGCACCTCAGTCAAGAATACTGGAAATTACAGTGCACCTCAGTAAAGAATATTGGGAATTACAGTGTATCTCAATCAAGAATACTGAGAATTACAGTGTACCTCAGTAAAGAATATAGGGAATTACAGTACACCTCATGTAAGAATATGGGAATTACAATGCACCTCAGTCAAGAATATGGGAATTACAGTGTACCCCAGTCAATAATATTGGCAATTACAGTGCACCTCAGTCAAGAATATTTGGAATTACAGTGCATCTCAGTCAAGAATACTGGGAATTACAGTGCACCTCAATCAAGAATACTGGCAATTACTATGAACCTCAGTAAAGAATATTGGGAATTACAGTGTACCTCAGTCAAGAAAATTGGGAATTACAGTGCACCTCAGTAAGAAATATTGGGAATTATAGTGCATCTCAGTCAAGAATATGGGAATTACAGTGCACCTCTGTCAAGAATATGGAAATAACAATGCATCTCAGTCAAGAATATTGGAAATTACAGTGCACCTCAGTCATGAATATTGGAAATTACAGTGCACCTTAGTCAAGAATACTGGAAAGCAATTTGTGGAGCTAGAGAGATTAAGAGATAAACGAGGCACAAACAGCAAGAGTATAAGAGACTGGATCGGCAGCACAAAGAAATTAAAACATAACTATTAGAGATAGAAGGAACAGAGAGACCTGGGGAAAAGAAGAAAGAAATAATACGTTAAATCCGGGAAATTAGCAAAAACGTAGAAACAACACTAAACCGAAGATATCCCACGAAACACCTGAAGAAATACAACGGCAATTAAAGAGTCAACTGGAGGTAACACAGGTGTTCTACCGAGGGTAATGAAGAAAAACAACCAGTTTCCACTGTGATAAAGTTTAGGTTTTGGAGAGCTTTATGAGGTCAATGACTAGATAAAGCTCTACATAGAGCGAAACGTTCGACACGCTAAATTCTTGCTCTGCTCCTGTGTCGTTACTTCATATGAGGACCAAATAATATGACTGATGATAGGAGACTAAAGGAAAACAAAAGAAGCCAACATTTAAGCTTCGACAAATTCATACAGAACAGAATAAAACCAGAGTGTGAAAGCAATCAAGGAAACAGCACAAAACTTTACAGTTGTTAGGTAAGACACATATGCAACAGTTAGGTATCTTTATTTCGAAACGTTTCGCCTACACAGTAGGCTTCTTCAGTCGAGTACAGAAAACTTGAAGAAGCCTACTGTGTAGGCGAAACGTTTCGAAATAAAGATACCTAACTGTTGCATATGTGTCTTACCTAACAATCTGTCGGTATTTTATACCATTTTAATGTTCAACTTTACAGTTAACGAGTGAGGAAGTGACGGCAGAGCTGGACACAGCAAAGTCAATAAAAAAAAAGGCTCTGGGAATGTCACCGCTGATTCCAAGACGAGACAATTCATAAAAAAATGGTTATAATCATAACTATATTTTTTAAGGGGGAGGACACGTAAGCCAACGGGAAGGCCTCGTTCTGATGACCAAAAGCTCCAGTGGTGCGTCATCATATGACTAAGACCCGCATCAGGAAACACTTGCTCTGTTTCCTGATGCATCTTACCTAACCTGAGGCAAGAGACGGCTGCACGTGCGTTGACCTTCAATAATTAATCAAACGAAGACAAGAGAAATACGACACACACACACATTGGGGGGCCAGGAGTTATGGCTCAACTCATCCCCTGCAACCACAATTAGGTAAGTACACACACACACACACACACACACACACACACACACACACACACACACACCTGGACAGTCGCACATATCTCGATTTTCAAGCTAAAACCTTATACGTCAGTGGTTGAGAATATAACAAGGTGGAAACTGTTAGAACACTTAGGAAATATTAATCTCATAACAACACTTCACAGACGAGAAAATCCTTTCTCGCTGTGGTAGTACAACCCCATGACAGACTGACGTAGATGAGACTGGAAAAGGACGAGTGGCTGTATGTTCCTCAGCTGCCTGAAGGCTTTCCACATTGAATTTTCTTAACACTCAGAGGTAGGGGATCCGACAAAGAAGAAAACACTTTCACTGTCACTTATTCCATCACTTTCTTGCCAGAAGGGCGCCGATATAATTTCAGATGACTCTCCAAACAACAGCATCCTCACCTCGCCTCCAGAGTGCAGGCGCTGTACTTCCCACCTTCCACATAGAAGCATACAGAATAAAGTCGATAAAACAGGCCAGTGCAACAGATCTATAATAGTAAGTAAATTACCTGAAGAATAAAAAAACAGTCAAAGCGAAATACATTAAAATGAACCAGCGTAACCGGTTAAGTCCTTCAAGATCTTCTCTTCACAAAATTCAGATCTTGACGTAATAAATGGTTTTGAACACCGGCAAGTTGAAGATTCACATCCTGATATACTGAATGAATGCCATAAAGCTATAAAATAATCTAATAATCTCAATTGGTGTGAGACATGCTTGTCTCTGCTTCTAAAGCTATGCTCGTGGTAGGCAAACCATCTCTCGATTTTAATCACAAAATCTTACATCTATTCACAAAAGTAATTTGCACATATCTTTGCTGAATATTCATTTTACACACACACACACACACACCCACCAGGATTCTGCAAGAGAAAGCAAGACTGAGGGACAAAGAGGGGTACCAGAGAGTATACCTCGACCGCGACAGAACACAAGAAGAAAGGACTACACTGAAAGAGAGGGTACAGAGACGCAAGGAGGAACGAGAAGCAATGAAAATGAGCAGGACCCAGACACAGGAGGAAGGGCAAACACACCCCACAGAATCTCCCACCAAAAGACTCCACCCACGACATTCCCAACGCAACTGAGCAACCTATACTACAACCCACTCACTGTTCCCTCTGCCACCAACCCCCATATCACAAACCTCACCCCAACAGCTGTCCCTTATGGGCATTCTGACCCCACCCCCATCAACACAAACCCCACCTACACCACAGCCCCATATAGGCCCCCACCAAGGCTCTCGCTCCCCCAACCCCAATATACTTGCATGACCACAATGATAGAAAAGAAACTAAAGGTTTGGTACACAAACGCGGACGGAATAACGAATAAACATGAGGAGTGGAATGAAAGAATCAGTGAAAAATCCCCAGACATCATAGCAGTCACAGAAACAAAACTCGCTGAGACAATAACAGACACAATCTTCCCCAACAGGATATCAGATCCTGAGGAAAGATAGAAGGAGTAGAGGGGGAGGAGGGGTTGCACTGCTCATAAAACACCAATGGGGATTTGAGGAAATGGAAGGCATGGACATGATTGGAGAAAGAGACTACATTGTAGGTACAATTCAGTCCGGAGAACATGAAGTAGTCATTGGAGTGATGTATAACCCACCACAGAACTGCAGGAGGCCAAGAGAGGAGTACGAAGAAAACAACAGGGTGATGGTGGACACACTGGCTGAGGTGGCAAGAAGAGCTCACTCGAGCAGAGCAAAGTTACTGGTAATGGGCGATTTCAACCACAGGGAGATCGACTGGGAAAACCTGGAGCCACATGGGGGTCCCGAAACATGGAGAGCCAAGATGATGGATGTGGTACTTGAAAACCTCATGCATCAACATGTCAGGGACACAACCAGAGAGAGAGGGGAGGATGAGCCAGCAAGACTGGATCTTGTGTTCACCCTGAGCAGTTCAGACATTGAAGACATCACTTACGAGAGGCCCCTTGGAGCTAGCGATCATGTGGTTCTGAGTTTTGACTATATAGTAGAGTTACAAGTGGAGAAGGTGACAGGAACTGAAGGGGACAGGCCAAACTATAAAAGGGGGGACTACACAGGTATGAGAAACTTCCTGCAGGAGGTTCAGTGGGACAGAGAAATGGTAGGAAAATCAGTAAACGAGATGATGGAATATGTGGCAACAAAGTGCAAGGAGGCAGAGGAAAGTTTTGTTCCCAAGGGAAACAGAAATAATAGGAAGACCAAAACGAGTCCTTGGTTTACCCGAAGGTGTAGGGAGGCAAAAACTAAGTGCAACAGAGAATGGAAAAGGTACAGGAGGCATAGGACCCAGGAAAACAAGGAGATTAGTAGAAGAGCCAGAAACGAGTATGCGCAGATAAGGAGGGAGGCCCAGCGACAGTATGAAAACGACATAGCATCGAAAGTCAAATCTGACCCGAAACTGCTGTATAGCCACATTAGGAGGAAGACAACAGTCAAGGACCAGGTGATAAGGCTGTGGAAAGAAGGTGGAGAACTCACAAGAAACGATCAAGAGGTATGTGAGGAGCTCAACACGAGATTTAAGGAAGTATTTACAGTAGAGACAGGAAGGACTCTGGGGGGACAGACCAGATGGGGACACCAACAAGGAATACACCAACAAGTGTTGGACGACATACATACAGATGAGGAGGAGGTGAAGAAACTGCTAAGGGACATTGATACCTCAAAGGCAATGGGACCGGACAACATCTCTCCGTGGGTCCTTAGAGAGGGAGCAGATATGTTGTGTGTACCACTTACCACAATCTTCAACACATCCCTGGAAACTGGGCAACTACCTGAGGTATGGAAGACGGCAAATGTAGTTCCCATTTTCAAAAAAGGAGACAGAAAAGAGGCACTAAACTATAGACCTGTGTCATTGACGTGTATAGTATGCAAAATTATGGAGAAGATTATCAGGAGGAGCACCTGGAACGGAACAGGAGTATAAATGCCAACCAGCACGGATTCACGGAAGGCAAATCCTGTGTCACAAACCTTCTGGAGTTTTATGATAAAATAACAGAAGTAAGACAAGAGAGAGAGGGGTGGGTTGATTGCATCTTCTTGGACTGCAAGAAGGCCTTTGACACAGTTCCTCACAAGAGATTAGTGCAGAAGCTAGAGCATCAGGCGCATATAACAGGAAGGGCACTGCAATGGATCAGAGAATACCTGACAGGGAGGCAACAACGAGTCATGGTACGTAATGATGTATCACAGTGGGCACCTGTGACGAGCGGGGTCCCACAGGGGTCGGTCCTAGGACCAGTGCTATTTTTGGTATATGTGAACGACATGACGGAAGGGTTAGACTCAGAAGTGTCCCTGTTTGCAGATGATGTGAAGTTAATGAGGAGAATTAAATCTGATGAGGACCAGGCAGGACTTCAAAGAGACCTGGACAGACTGGACACCTGGTCCAGCAAATGGCTTCTCGAATTTAATCCTGCCAAATGCAAAGTCATGAAGATAGGGGAAGGGCACAGAAGACCACAGACAGAGTATAGGCTAGGTGGCCAAAGACTGCAAACCTCACTCAAGGAGAAAGATCTTGGGGTGAGTATAACACCGAGCATGTCTCCGGAAGCACACATCAATCAGATAACTGCTGCAGCATATGGGCGCCTGGCAAACCTGAGAACAGTATTCCGATACCTTATACACAGTTTTAAGACGAGGTTTGATAAAGCTCATGGAGCGGGGAGAGAGAGGGCCTAGTAGCAACCGGTGAAGAGGCGGGGCCAGGAGCTAGGACTCGACCCCTGCAACCACAAATAGGTGAGTACAAATAGGTGAGTACACACACACACACACACACACACACACACACACAAACACACACACACACACACACACACACACACACACACACACACACACAGCTTTCCCTGAAAGCTGGCTGCCTTGGATCAAACGTGTAGCGGATGCTACACGCCAAGGTATTGGTCCAGTGTGGGTAGATTGGTAAAGCACTGCGTACCTTGTCCTAAGGTTCGTAGGTTCGAGTCTCCTTCAGCCAGAGATCAGTGTTTATATATATATATATATATATATATATATATATATATATATATATATATATATATATATATATATAAGGGCCGCTGGAGGCGTGGAGGGAGGGAGCCAGTGTGTGGTGCTCCATACATTGTGTGTGTAAACCAAGAACCAACATGGTTTACGCGGGCCAGTTTCGGCAGACATCATTGTGAGTATCCATCGGAGATCACAGAGTTGTGACAATCCTCTGCATCAGACCGTTGCTTCTGTATCAGTGAAAGTGCAGTGCGCATGTTGGGATTTGGGGAGTAGTAGTGGTGTGGAGGAGGATTTGTTTACCTCTGCGACTGGCCAGGGTCGTGGGTTGTGGGAGGAAGTGGCCGCCCACGACACGGTCATTGGATGGTGAACAGAAGAACACCTCGGTTAATAGTGTGAGCATGGTGATTAGTGTGCCAAATGGCGAGGGTTTTTCCTAAATGGAACAATAAGTGTATAACAATTAGCAAAAGTTAGTCAGTGGTGTGCATCTTGAGCTAACACACAGGGCCACTCCCTCCTCCCCATCCATGATCCCCTCCCTTCATCCCAGCCTAGGACCACTGACTTCCTGACCAAGGGTGTTGCCGTTTAGTGTCCCACCAATTACAAGTTCCGCCGCTCGCTACTTCCCCACCCTCATCCCCCATGCATCCATGCTGTCCTTCACCCGTCACCCCACAGCTGGAGCCCTCCCACCCGCACGATATCAGCAATGTCACAAGTAGTCTCGGGTTCCCAGGAATCTTCACGACAGAGCCAAAGCTGTCGTTCACGAGGCATCTGCCGGGTGTACTACAGGGATTGTGCACTCAATCCCACAACTGGCAACATCCATGCACACAATGGATGTCTAGGCTCCAGGAGAGCTCCAAATGAGAACGACCAACAGCCTTCCCCAGCAGACAGTGCTGACAGCTACCGTGACTCAAATTAACATCCACTAGGACTCTGACACACATTCCCAAAGCAGCTCACCCTCAAGCTGCTAGCAAATTCACTGACCTTCTGAAGAAAGTCAACGATGCTCCTTCAAACAACAGATCCTGGCACAACTTGCTGCTTTTTGGCAATGTCTGTTTGGCTGTCCCACCAAGGAGGGACAAGTCACTAGCAACACATGTTATTAGGGCAATAAATGCATTCCCAAGGGATGACAACCTCGTCTGTCTCTCCCCTAGGGCAACAAACTCCCGCCGGGCAAATGCCGACAACAAGACACCCGATGCCTCAAAAGTCAGAGCCTAAATTTGCAAAAAAATAGAAGAGGGTAATTCTATTGGAGCTCTGAGGCTTATAACCAGTGAGGATACCATCGCTCCAAAGGACGTCAGCACGGCGCAAGCCCTGAAGGGCAAACGTCCACCCAGGGCTCCCAGTACCAACATTGACCTCCCTGACATTGCAGCAGGTGAAGAACATCTAACCTTACAGGATGCTGATGTCTGAACTCATCAAATTTTCCAACCTGTGCCTGGCTGGCAGTGTCCCAGAGGCCATAAGACCCCTTTTCTTTGGTGCCTCATTGTGTGCCCTCTGGAGAAAGGATGGCAGAATCAGGCCCATTGCAGTGGGTAACACCCTTTGGCACCTAGTCGCCAAGGCTGCAGTAAGAAGGGTGAGTCAAGAGGCTGCTGCAATGCTGAAACCAACTCAGCTCGGTTTTGGCGTTCAACAGGGCTGTGAAGCAGATGCCCATGCAGCACGAGTATATATCAAAAACATGTCCGATGAAAAAGCCTTGGTCAAATTTGACTTTGCAAACACTTTCAACTCAGTCAGAAGGGATGCTGCTCTCCAAGAAGTTTATAGAAACTTCCCTTCCCGTTATCCCTTCATAGAATCGTGATATAGTGTGACTTCCAAACTATTGTTTGGGGACCATGAAATTGACTCATGTGAGGGCGTGCAACAGGGGGACCCTCTCGCCCCCTTTCTATTTTGTGTGATCATCAAGGAAGTCACAGAAGCACTCTCCAGCGAGCTCAATATCTGGTTCCTGGATGATGGTACCCTAGCTGGCACAACAGAATCTCTCCTAGAGGACATCAGTAAAATTAAAGACATGGGAGAAAGCCTGGGCCTTTCTTTTAACTCCACCAAATGTGAAACAGTTTCCACCAATCAACAGATGATCCAGAATATTAGCGCCGTTTTACCAGGAGCACGAGCCATTGATCCAGCCAATAGCACTCTCCTTGGTGCTCCTCTTGGGTCCAATGCCATCGATCTGATCCTAGAAAAAAAAGTCTCAGACCTCCGGACGATGGAAAGCAGGATGAAAGACACTGACACACACGATGCCTTCTGCCTACTCACCAGGTGCCTGTCAATCCCAAAACTTAGCTACTTTCTGAGATGCTCCCAAGCCTTCAGCAGTCTAAAACTCAAGGAATATGACTCTCTCCTTAAGACCATGCTAGAGAGTGTATTGAATCTTTCCCTTGAAGATGGACAGTGGTTGCAAGCCTCACTTCCGGTCAGGCTTGGATGGCTAGGAGTACGCAGATCCTCCCAGATTGCTCTACCAGCTTTCCTATCCTCTTCCATAACATCAAACGAGTTGATAAGACAAATTCTTCCTGATACTCTCAGTGACTCAGCAGGAATAGAAGACCCTAGCTATGCCAGTGCCATCACTGAATGGGAGACTCTTTCTGCTCCAGCACCAAACCCTAGTGCAGCACTGGCTCACAAACAGTCAAGCTGGGATGGCCCGTTTGCTGAAAAGGTACTTGCCAACATGCTCAGGGCCGCAACATCAGATAGGGAGATTGCCCGTCTCCAGGCTGTGAGTGCACCTCACTCCGGGGACTTCCTCCAAACAGTTCCCATATCGGCAACGGGAACGTGGCTCGACCCTAAGACCCTCTGTATTGCAGTGGCTCTGCACCTTGCTGCCCCAATTCCCACAGAATATACGTGCATTTGCGGCAAAGCGCAAGCAGACCAATACAGTCTACATGGTCTTAACTGTTCCAAAACCAAGGGCTGGCATGCAAGACACAATGAGGTCAATGACATCATTAAGAGAACCCTTGCTACAGCTGGATGCCCTGCCGAGAGGGAGCCCCGATCACAAGCAACCAACAATACCTACAACCCAGCAAACCGCCCCAACGGGGTCACCATCTATCCTTGGAAGAATGGCAAGCTGTTAGCATAGGACTATACCTGTGTGTCCACACTGGCTGACACCTATATCCATCACAGTGTGGGGCAACAGGGAGGAGCTGCTGACCACAGGGAGGAGTACAAGATCAGCAATTACAGGGACATAAGCCAACAGTATCAATTTGTCCCAGTGGGATCAGAGACCTTGGGATCATGGGGAAAAAATGCCACACGTTTCCTTAAAGAATTGAGTTCCAGACTCATCGACACCACTAGGGACCCAAGGGGAGCCACTTTCGTGTTTCAGCGCCTCAGCGCAGCCATCCAGAGGGGAAATGCTTGCTGCATACTTGGCTCGTGTCCAGCCTCAGAGGAGCTGGAGGAAATTCATGATCTTTCACACATTGTGCCATTGTATTCATATTTGTTTTTCTGTAAATGCATTCTGTTTATTAATAAATGTTCACATAGAATATCTAATATAGGGGGTGGTAGGAGAAGAAAATATTCAAACAGCTCCGGGGAGAACCTTGAGTTTTCCCTTAGGTACGTTTATCGCCTTCTCTGAGGATGAGGGTCCCATTCCAGCCATAGAGGTGGTACTTCCCTATATTATATATACTATATTATATATACTATATTATATATACTATATATATATATATATATATATATATATATATATATATATATATATATATATATATATATATATATATATATATATGCAAAACAACCACTCTGAAAGAATAGAGAAATTCCAAGCGCTTTCGTGACTACTCACATTATCAAGGAACTATGAAAGTGAAGCATCCAAGGAAGCTATATAAGGGGTCCGGCCAGCACCTCACTATCAGATCCCACAACGGTTAAACACGTGACGCGCGGCGAGCCAACTTGGATAGGTCCTTTGCACAACTCACCCCCAAGCTATTCTACCCAAGAAAATTTAAAAATTATTTGGGTAGAATAGCTTGGGGGTGAGTTGTGCAAAGGACCTATCCAAGTTGGCTCGCCGTGCGTCACGTGTTTAACCGTTGTGGGATCTGATAGTGAGGTGCTGGCCGGACCCCTTATATAGCTTCCTTGGATGCTTCACTTTCATAGTTCCTTGATAATGTGAGTAGTCACGAAAGCGCTTGGAATTTCTCTATTCTTTCAGAGTGGTTGTTTTGCATATTTTGAAATCACCTGTTTACCGTGATCTTATTGCATATATATATATATATATATATTGTATATATATAATATATATATATACATATATATATATATATATATATATATATATATATATATATATATATATAAAATATAGGGAGGTACCACCTCTAGAACTGTCATGGGGACCCTCATTCTCAGAGAAAAGATTAAACTTGCTTCAGGGAAAACTCAAGGTTTTCCCTGAAGCTGTTTGAGAATTTTCTCCTACCACCCCCTATAATTCAAGAATGTTTTATTTAAAGAGAAAAATACATTGGCCAAACATTCACAAAAATACAACAGAAAGCAAAACAACATAGGTAACTCAGAGCTACATCTCGAATACTTCGTCCAGCTCCCCTGCAGTTGGCTGCGTGCCCAGAATGCTGCAGGCATTTCCTCTCTGGATCGCAACACTGAGTCTCTGAAAGAGAAAGCTGGTCGCCCTGTGGTCCTTGGATTCTATGATGAGCTTTTCACCCAGCTCTTTGAGGAACTTGAGAGCACACTTGCCCCATGCTCCAAGGGTCTCCGACCCTATTGGAATGAAGTTATAGCAAGGGGGAAGGTCTTCATATTTTCGGATCTTCTGGGTCTCCATGTGGCTGGCAGCTCCACCCCCTTCCAATACGGAGTATGGCAAGTAGGTGTCTGGCAATGTGGCAGCACAGGTGTAGTCCCAGGCAATCTGGTTTCCATCCTTCCAGGGTAGCATAGTGGCTTTTGACTTCTGTCAGACCTCTGTACTTGGGGTTCCCATTGAGCTGGGCAACGGGTTGTGGCGAGGTTTCTCTTTATGATGTCATTGACCTCCTCATGCCTGGCATACTTCCCTTCTGCTGTGTGACACACAAGACCATGAAGTCCGAATTGATCAGCTGTCGCCCTGTCGCAAATACACCTATGTTCGATGAGGATGGGGGTGGCTAGGCGAAAAGCAACACTAATCCGAATGGCCTGTGGGTCGAGACGGGTGCCCAGGGAGGAATTGGGAGCAGCTAACAGGTAATCTCCTGAGTGTGGTGCCTTCACTGCCAGGAGACGAGCTTTGTCCTTTCCTGAAGCAATCGAGAGCATTGTGTTGGCGATTTTTTCCATGATCGGTTTGTCCCAATGGGACTGTTTGTGCTGTTTGGGAGGAGCTGGTCTACTGGAGAAGTCTGTAAGGGTGTCCCACCGAATCGCTGCTTCAGTAAACCTGGGGTCTTGAGCTCCTACCACGTCTCTCAAGCGTTCGGGTACTATCTTCTTGACTAATGCACCGGAAGCCAAACACAAAGACAGAAAAGCAGGTAAAGCAACATGCATTGCTTTACGCACCCCTATACCTCCCAGTCGCACTGGGAGGGTTGCCTGATCCCATTGCTCATCCTCTAGTGACAGGTTCAGTGCCTTCTTAAAAGTTGATCTCAGGTGTGCGTCATATTCATCGAGTGTTGGGTTGTTAAAAGAGGGTGCGCACCTCAAGAAGTAAGTGAGTCTTGGCATAGTAAGACACCTTGTGAGGAGATACAGAGCATCATGGGCATCAAGATCGCTTCTTCTCTCCTCCATTCTCATCAGGTCATTCAATTTGTCCCTGAGGACAGTGTCGATGGCCTGGTGACCCAGCGGTGCCCCCAAGAGGGTACTGTTGGACGGAGTGGTAGTTGAGACTTCCAGGAGGATTCTTCGCACAGCATTGATTATTTCCTGGTTTGCTGTGATGATTTCACACTTGGAGGGATTGAGGATGGGCCCCAAGTCTTCTCCCTGTGTTTTCACCAGTTGCAGGTCCCGCACCAGGGACTCTTCAGTACCTGCCAGAGTGCCATCATCCAGGTACCAGATATTGAGCTCACTGCGTAGGCTGGAAATTAGTTCTCTTATGCCAAGCAGAAGAGAAGTGGAGTGAGTGGGTCACCCTGCTGAACACCCTCTGATGATTGAATTTCATGTTCTCCAAACAAAAGAATTGAGGGTTTGCTGTAGCCGGCTGAAATGAAGGGAAAAAGACTGGGGAACCGATCCCGAACAGCTGGCAATACAGCATCTCTCTTCACCATATTAAAGGCATTTCTAAAATCAAGTTTGACTATGCCTTGTCTTCTGGTAGGTCCCTGATGTAGGCCCTTGCAGCATGAGCTGCAGCTTCACTGCCTTGAGAGACCCCAAAGCCCAGTTGGTGTGGCTGGAGTAAACTGGCAGCTTCTAGGCGAATGTTTCTCACTGCTGCTTTGGCAACGAGACAGCAAAGGGTGTTTCCAACTGCAATGGGTCTGATTCCCCCATCCCTCTTCTTCAAAGCACATAGTGAGGCTCCAAAAAAGAAAGGTTTAATTTCTTCTGGGATTCGCCCAGCCAGGCAATTGTTGACGAAAGTTGTTAACTCGGTGAGAAGAATTGATGCAGATTCACCGAGTACTGGATTTACCATCTCTTTGAGGTGCTGAGGTCGAATTCCAGTGTAACCTGCAGATCCTGCTGGAAATGACTCGATCGCATTATAGACTTCCGATTCTGGCAAAATTAATTGTTCAATGATGGGGTCTTCCTCAGGGTTGTCGTTGATGGCTATGGTGTCCCTGGTTGGATGCTTGTCTCTTAGTGCTTGGGCCATGGTCTCATCCTTGGGGGGCTACAGTGTCATCACTTGTAATTATTCTTATTGCTCCCACTGTGTTACCTTCTTCGATTTTTTTGCTAACCTGTGTGCAAATTTTCTCATTTTCAGTGGGACTTTTCTTGGGTCTACCTCTTTGATTCCTGCGATGATGGGACAGAGGGACACAGTTGTCCGTTCTTGGGTAGTTGCGCACTGCCTTGATAACTGACGTGGTTAGCAGTTTGCCTCGTCTTTCAGGAACTGCAAGACAGACATTGCTGAACAAGAGTAGGTTGCACCATGCTTGGATGGTGCCTCGGGCTTCTAAGTTGGTGGAACCTTCATTCACCCGCTTAAGAAGGTCTGTGAATTTCCCTGCTGCATATGGGCGAGCCGCTTTAGGGATGTGGGACAGTGTACCGCTAGCAGTGGATTTGAATGCCAACAGAAGGTTATTGCAAGTGACGAGGTTGCCATTGGAATTGTCATCTGCCTGTGGAGGCTGTGGGCTGCTCTCTGCTGGGGGCATATGTGATCCTGCACACCCATTGTGTGCACGAATGCGGCCATCCCTGTTGTGTGCTCGAAACTCTCCACACACCTGACATGTGCCTCTTCTTTCATTGTTGGGTGCATTGTTTCCCTGGCTTTGTGGCTGGCTGGCTTCATCATCTGCCATACCTCAGACTATGTGGTAAGCCCAGGCTGAAGGGAAAATGGCGCATGGCACATACCGCATGTGGTTCATGGTGGTGGTGGGGGGAGGAGAGGGGTCTCCCGTCCATGTGGTGGGCGGTGGAGGAAAGGGAGGAGTGGAAGATGTGTGATGAGGCGGAGTAGGGCACTCACTCCCTTCTAGGACAAGTCACTATACACCACTATGCTCTGTGCACATCCCCCACTATCAACGACACACCGCTATATACTACACATGCTATGCGCATGCCATGCACATACTATGCACTGTACACTATAGACTCCTGTATAAATTACTAAATTTAAAAAGAGAAACTTTCGTTTTTCTTTTTGGCCCACCCTGCCTTTGTGGGATACGGCCGGTGTGTTGAAAGAAGAAATATATATATATATATATATATATATATATATATATATATATATATATATATATATATATATCAATATATATATATATATATATATATATATATATATATATATATATATATATATATATATATATATATATATATCAATAACAACACTTTGACTCGCCAAGGACTTGAACCCATGCTGCTTTGGCCTGCCTCATGGTGGGCGAAAACTCACGATGCCTTAATCCACTGGACCATACAATCCTCAAGAGCAGTGCATCCAGCGGAACTGGATGTTGTACTAGCTACCCAAGGACATACGATGGTGTGGATGACTCTAGGCTAATTTCATTCTAGTCCCTGTTTGGTGTACTAGTACAACGAGCAGTATTTTATATTATTGTGCCCACGAACGAGTGGTATTGATGAATAACAACACTGCGTCTAGCCAAGAACTCGAACCCGAACCCGAACCCACCATATGTCCTTAGGTAGTGAGTACAACATCCAGTTCTGCTGGATGCGCTATTCTTAAGGACTGTATGGTCCAGTGGATTAAGGCGTCATGAGTTTTTGCCCACCATGAGGCAGGCCAAAGCAGCATGGGTTCGAGTCCTTGGCTAGTCACAGTGTTGTTATTAATCAATACCACTATTTCGTGGGCATAACAATATATATATACATATATATATTATATATATGCATATATATATATATATATATATATATATATATATATATATATATATATATATATATATATATATATACATATATATATTACACAGGACCACCCTGTGGTTTAAAGCGTCATGTGGTTCTCGCTTACCATGAGGCAGGCCAGCACAACATGGGTTCGAATCCTTGGCTAGCGCAATGTTGTTATTGATGAATATCACTCGTCCGTGGCTACAATAATATATGTATATATATATATATATATATATATATATATATATATATATATATATGTATATATATATATATATATATATATATATATATATATATATATATATATATATATATATATATATATATATATATATATATATATATTCTTCATACAAAATAATACTCACAATATAACCCATAGTTAAAATTGTTTCATTACAAGTCTATCAACTCGTATGCTAAATGTAAGAGAATGCTCCCACAGTTGACAGCTGTTTTAAGCCTGGCATCAGACAAATCATATAAAATAAACATCTCACAAACTTTTTACAACTCACAAGTATCAAGGCGAGCAACTCACTAGTGCACAACCCCAAGTCTACATAGTGCAAGTGTGTGCAAATATCATCTAATCCAAGACTAACTCTACACAATACAGTGCATAGATACCAACAAATCAATAAGAGAGGAAAGCTATTTAATTCTTGCATAGGCCGAGTAAATACTATATCCACTTACTAAGAAGTGTGCAGAATTAGAGTCTAATACGCTAAACATAAGTTAACGGAAACACCACAGAAACCAGTGAAAGTTAATGCCAAAATTTAAAGTCTAAGTTCACAATGAATACATTAAATACATCAAGCTACAAAGTTCCAACCACTCCACTGTGGGTACTGTATGTCCCTAAACCAGAACACAACCTAATGCTGCTTTGACACCACTGTCTGAGGCTATGATGAAACATGACAAAAGTGAAGAAACTAAGTCCACAAGACAAAATACAAAATACGTTTGTTATAGCGTAGCAGTGTTGTATGAATATTCTGAAAGAAGCTTAGTGTAAAGACCCTCTAAGAGGCTTACTTCCAAACTGGACACAGCACACAGAAAACAGTCCACGTAATGGATAATGCAGATTCAAGACAACATTCAGAAATTCCGAGTCCTAAAAATGACACTGTATAAGGTGTTGGTGTGTGAGGCTGAACACTTCTCTAGGCTGAGGGACTGACCACCTCAATACATTCTCCTCTGCATTTGACTAATGAATCCTACTGCGTAAGCAAAACGCTTCAATAATAAAGATACCAACATGTGCCTAACTCATCAACTTATCGGTATTTTATACCATTTCCAACAATACAGTTCATGCCCTTTCCTTGGATGGCAGCAACACCAAATGACCTCTCAACTAGAGACAGATGGGAGAGTTGGAAGGTTCCCACCTACAGTTTGCCAAGGGTCCAGTCCAGTCTACCTCCTTTATGTAGATAGTGTAATGTGGGACAGCATCTTCTGCTGTATACTCAAGTTCACAAATGATGCAACTTATCATACAGTATTATAAAAATGGTAAACACGGTAAAACTGACATGGGTTTGTAGAATAGATGGTTTCAACATTATCTCATCTTTCAATAATATGTAATCATTGTTACAATAACACAAACTTAATTTTGAATATTAATGAATACTTATTAAAACGACAAGCACGAAATAATGTACAACCTTACGTTGCAAATGGCTACAGAATAATTTTGCAGTTGACAGCTAGAATTCGATCTCAGCATGATAATAAGACACTCGAGGCAAAGAGAATTAAATGAGAGAGAAAACATTTCACAGAATCAGTAATGAGAATAATTTAGAAAGAGGACCTAGCTTGCAGAGAATGACACTCAGGAATCTAGCTATGTAAGTGATCTTATTAAGTAAAATGTGTTGGATCAGATGTTGAATGTGAGGAGCCACAAGTCTGATACTATGCTTAAAAAAAATTGCAAAGGTTCAGTTGTTTACCACAAGTCTGGAACCAAAGCTGAGAAAATGAAGATGTAAGGAATAATTTCATGAACTGGAACTAACGACTCTAGACAAATGGATAAAGTTAGATATTATTTGAACATAAAAAAAAACTACTCTGGAAATAAACAGTAAGACACATGTGCCATAGTTAAGTGTCTTTATTCCGAAACGTTTCGCCTACACAGCAGGCTTCTTCAGTCGAACACTGAGGTAGCAAATATGAAACCATCAGCAGCGGAGAGGTAAAGATGATGTGATCATTCCATAAGCAAGTTTATTCAGGTACAGGTACACATAAAAACAGCTACAAAAATTATCATGCATAGCAACATTTGTTTAGATTAACTAGGATAACCCAAAAATAAACCAGAATGACTTATTATATTAGGGTCCTTAGAGTAGCTTGAGGTGGTCAGTCCCTCACTCGGGATATGTGTTGGGCTTCATAGTTTTGAACTATGTGAAGTTGAAGTTAGGTTTGATAAGATTCCCCAGGAAACAGGACTAATGTTTCCTGACGCGGGTCTTAGTCATGTGATGACCTACCGCTGGAGCTTTCCACTGGCTTACCGGTCTACCCCTTTAAAAATTAAAAAGCAGAAGCATGAGAAAGGAGCCTTATACAGTGCAGAGGTGAGACGCTGAGAAAAATAATGTCAGAGGAAGCGGGGGTCCACGACTACAAGAAATACAAATATCCCTCACATGAGAGACCGAAACTTATGAAGATGTTTCTGTCCGACTAGAACTATTGATTATAATTATTTTTATTTAATAGTCCAAATCGGACCGAAACGTCTTCGTAAGTTTCAGTCTCCTATATGCGGGTTATGTGTCTATTGTTCCGGTCACGGTATTGTGCCATTTTGTTCTTTAGATGTAAAAATCTAAGGCTGGAAGAACACTGCAGCAAGCCTACTGTGCCTTGCTAGGCAGGTCCTCAACCCCAACTCTTTCTTGCTCATAATTAGTGGTTCGGCAATGAAGTTGTAGAGCAAAGGTCCTCAACCTTCCTACACAAGTGGGCCACATTTGATGGTCAAATGTGTGACGAGGGTCGCATGGTTTCATTGACACTGCAGTGTGGAACCTAGTATTAGAAGGGCCACAAGCGGGTCGCTGTCCCCAAGTTGCGGACCCTTGTCGTAGAGGATGTCCTCTGTACCAAGATACTGTTTCGTTGCAGAGTGTGAATATAATACTGGCATACAATACCAACAAGAAGATAAGTAAGACACCTCTACAACAGTTAGTTATCTTTACTCCGAAACGTTTCGCCAACTCAGCAAGCTTCATCAGATAAGTACAGAGGATGAAAATAAGGAGAGAGCAGCAGAGGAGAGGTAAATATGATGTGGCCAATCCATCAACCTTGAAGGAATAGTTTGAAGTTGATGGGTTGACCACATTACCTTCACTGCTGATGTCTCCATATCTCCCTCCTTTGTTTTCGACTGATGAAGCCTGCTGTGCAGGCGAAGCGTTTCGGAATAAATAAACCTAACTGTTGCACATATCTCACGAAATCGTAATGACACAATTGCAAACAAACCATACCACGGGCGGGAATAGAACCCGCGATCAGAGAGTCTCAAAACTCCAGACCGTCGCGTTAGCGACGGTCTGGAGTTGTACTTATCTGTTTGTCGTCAGTGTATATCAGTTTTTTCTAATCCAAGAGAAACAAAGACGAAGAGATACAAATGGAAACTGAATTACTTGGAAACAAAAAACGAGGCTAAGAAACCATGTTAAAACGTGGGAATGACGGAGAAGTGAAACTGACCACAGAGTCACTCGCTGTTATGTGAAACTATCAACAATTTACAGAAAATGCTGAGCTGGATTCTGATCAAGTTAATTAACAGTAAGCTAGGCGGCGGACCAGGAGCTGAAGTTGAAAACCTGCAAGCTTAGCTAAGTTATTATAATTGGATAACTAGGTAATTCCACAAACACTGGCATGCACACACACACACACACACACACACACACACACACACACACACACACACACACACACACACACACACACACACACACACACACACACACACACACACACACACACACACACACACACACACACACACACACACACACACACACAGAGGCAGGCAGCAACGAGTCATGGTACGTGAAGAGGTATCACAGTGGGCGCCTGTTACGAGCGGGGTCCCACAGGGGTCAGTTCTAGGACCAGTGCTATTTTTGATATATGTGAACGACATGATGGAAGGAATAGACTCTGAAGTGTCCCTGTTCGCAGATGACGTGAAGTTGATGAGAAGAATTAAATCGGACGAGGATGAGGCAGGACTGCAAAGAGACCTGGACAGGCTGAACATGTGGTCCAGCAACTGGCTTCTCGAATTCAATCCAGCCAAATGCAAAGTCATGAAGATTGGGGAGGGGCAAAGAAGACCGCAGACAGAGTATAGGCTAGGTGGACAAAGACTACAGACCTCACTCAGGGAGAAAGACCTTGGGGTGACCATAACACCGAGCACATCACCGGAGGCACACATCAACCAAATAACCGCTGCAGCATACGGGTGCCTGGCAAACCTGAGAATAGCGTTCCGATACCTTAATAAGGAATCGTTCAAGACACTGTACACTGTGTATGTTAGGCCCATACTGGAGTATGCAGCACCAGTCTGGAACCCACACCTGGTGAAGCACGTCAAGAAGTTAGAGAAAGTACAAAGGTTTGCAACAAGGCTAGTCCCAGAGCTCAAGGGAATGTCGTACGAGGAAAGGTTAAGGGAAATCGGACTGACGACACTGGAGGACAGAAGGGTCAAGGGAGACATGATAACGACATGCAAGATACTGCGGGGAATAGACAAGGTGGACAGAGACAGGATGTTCCAGAGAGGGGACACAGGGACAAGGGGTCACAACTGGAAGCTGAAGACTCAGACGAGTCACAGGGACGTTAGGAAGTATTTCTTCAGTCATAGAGTTGTCAGCAAGTGGAATAGCCTAGCAAGTGAAGTAGTGGAGGCAGGAACCATACATAGTTTTAAGAAGAGGTATGACAAAGCTCAGGAAGCAGAGAGAGAGAGAGAGGATCCAGTAGCGATCAGTGAAGAGGCGGGGCCAGGAGCTGAGTATCGACCCCTGCAACCACAATTAGGTGAGTACAATTAGGTGAGTACAGACACACACACACACACACACACACACACACACACAGCAGTGATGTATAACCCACCACAGAACAGCAGGAGGCCAAGGCAAGAGTACGACGAGAGCAATAGAGCGATGGTTGACACACTGGCTAGAGTGACCAGAAGAGCTCATGCATGCAGGGCAAAGCTCCTGATCATGGGTTACTTTAACCACAAGGAGATCGATTGGGAGAACTTGGACCCACATGGGGGCCAAGATACATGGAGGGCTAAGATGATGGAGGTGGTACTGGAAAACTTCATGTGCCAACACGTAAGGGACACTACAAGAGAGAGAGGAGAGGATGAACCAGCAAGGCTGGACTTAGTATTCACCTTGAGTAGTGCAGATATCGAGGACATCACATATGAAAGACCCCTTGGGGCCAGTGACCATGTGGTTTTAAGCTTCGAATACACAGTAGAGCTACAAGTGGAGGGAGAAGCAGGAAGGCCAGGACGAATGAAGCCAAACTACAAGAAAGGGGACTACACAGGAATGAGGAACTACCTGAACGGGGTTCAGTGGGACAGAGAACTGGCAGGGAAGCCAGTTAATGAGATGATGGAATATGTAGCAACAAAATGCAAGGAGGCTGAGGAGAGGTTTGTACCCAAGGGTAACAGGAATAATGAAAAAGCCAGGATGAGCCCATGGTTTACCCAAAGGTGCAGGGAGGCAAAAACCAAGTGTGCTAGGGAATGGAAGAAATATAGTAGGCAAAGGACCCAGGAGAATAAGGAGAACAGTCCTAGAGCCAGAAACGAATATGCACAGATAAGAAGGGAGGCCCAAAGACAATATGAAAATGACATAGCAGCGAAAGCCAAATCTGACCCGAAACTGTTGTACAGCCACATCTGGAGGAAAACAACAGTCAAGGACCAGGTAATCAGGCTAAGGAAGGAAGGAGGAGAGACAACAAGAAATGACCGTGAAGTATGTGAAGAACTCAACAAGAGATTCAAAGAAGTATTCACAGAGGAGACAGAAGGGACTCCAGAAAGACGGAGAGGTGGGGCACACCACCAAGTGCTGGACACAGTGCACACAACCGAGGAAGAAGTGAAGAGGCTTCTGAGTGAGCTAGATACCTCAAAGGCAATGGGGCCAGATAACATCTCCCCATGGGTATTGAGAGAGGGAGCAGAGGTGCTATGTGTACCCCTAACAACAATATTCAATACATCTATCGAAACAGGGAGATTGCCTGAGGCATGGAAGACAGCAAATGTAGTCCCAATCTTTAAAAAAGGAGACAGACATGATGCATTAAACTACAGACCAGTGTCACTGACATGTATAGTATGCAAAATCATGGAGAAGATTATCAGGAGAAGAGTGGTGGAACACCTAGAAAGGAACGATCTCATCGACAGCAGCCAACATGGTTTCAGGGACGGGAAATCCTGTGTCACAAACCTACTGGAGTTCTATGACATGGTGACAGCAGTAAGACAAGAGAGAGAGGGGTGGGTGGATTGCATTTTCTTGGACTGCAAGAAGGCGTTTGACACAGTTCCACACAAGAGATTGGTGCAAAAACTGGAGGACCAAGCAGGGATAACAGGGAAGGCACTACAATGGATCAGGGAATACTTGTCAGGAAGACAGCAGCGAGTCATGGTACGTGGCGAGGTGTCAGAGTGGGCACCTGTGACCAGCGGGGTCCCGCAGGGGTCAGTCCTAGGACCAGTGCTGTTTCTGGTATTTGTGAACGACATGACGGAAGGAATAGACTCTGAGGTGTCCCTGTTTGCAGATGACGTGAAGTTGATGAGAAGAATTCACTCGATCGAAGACCAGGCAGAACTACAAAGGTATCTGGACAGGCTGCAGACCTGATCCAGCAATTGGCTCCTGGAGTTCAATCCCACCAAGTGCAAAGTCATGAAGATTGGGGAAGGGCAAAGAAGGCTGCAGATGGAGTACAGTCTAGGGGGTCAGAGACTACAAACCTCACTCAAGGAAAAAGATCTTGGGGTGAGTATAACACCAGGCACATCTCCTGAAGTGCACATCAACCAAATAACTGCTGCAGCATATGGGCGCCTAGCAAACCTCAGAACAGCATTCCGACATCTTAATAAGGAATCATTCAGGACCCTGTACACCGTGTACGTTAGGCCCATATTGGAGTATGCGGCACCAGTTTGGAACCCACACCTAGCCAAGCACGTGAAGAAACTAGAGAAAGTGCAAAGGTTTGCAACAAGACTAGTCCCAGAGCTAAGAGGTATGTCCTACGAGGAGAGGTTAAGGGAAATCAACCTGACGACACTGGAGGACAGGAGAGATAGGGGGGACATGATAACGACATACAAAATACTGAGAGGAATTGACAAGGTGGACAAAGACAGGATGTTCCAGAGATTGGACACAGTAACAAGGGGACACAGTTGGAAGCTGAAGACACAGATGATTCACAGGGATGTTAGGAAGTATTTCTTCAGCCACAGAGTAGTCAGTAAGTGGAATAGTTTGGGAAGCGATGTAGTGGAGGCAGGATCCATACATAGCTTTAAGCAGAGGTATGATAAAGCTCACGGCTCAGGGAGAGTGACCTAGTAGCGATCAGTGAAGAGGCGGGGCCAGGAGCTCGGACTCGACCCCCGCAACCTCAACTAGGTGAGTACAACTAGGTGAGTACACACACACACACACACACACACACACACACACACACAGTGAAGAGGCGGGGCCATGAGCTGAGTCTCGACCCCTGCAACCACAATTAGGTGAATCAGGTGAGTACACACACACACACACACAGCAGTAAGTGCCCTGTAGCAGCAGAATATTGATCATCTGTCAGTCTCCGCTTCTTGCTGGTCGTCAGTAATAGTGGCAGGCAGTCAGAGGGTAAATGCCCTCACTGAGAACCAACTTAAATTACTTGGGTATCTGTTTCCGACGTTTTCTCAGACTTTTTCTTTGGTGTTAGGGAATTGATTCCTAAATTTTTCCTTGCTAGAGACAAGTTGGACAATGCAGCTATAGAATGATGCTGTTAAAACATGTAAACAAAAATATAACATATACAAAGAGCTTAATTCAGGAATAATGAATTGTTAAGTACAAACAATCACTGAAGAGATAATGATCGCTCATCCTGGAAGACCAGAGAAAAAGTCGATACAAGTAATGACGTTACAACTATAGAAAAAAAAGGATATTGGAGAGCAGAGAGGGGAAAACTTTTCAAGGGAAAACAGCAACAGGGGGGTCGAAAGTTTTAAACTGTAGTTTATGGAGAAATACAGGGAAATACATTTTCTCAGACTGTGTGGTGGACGGCTGGAAGGAACTTTGAGAAAATATATTTGTTAGAGCCACTGAAATGATAAAATAATTATGTTAATATATGTTAAATATATCAGAGGACCTTGATCATAGTTCCGAATGTAATAACTGTAGTTCAAGATAGTGTGATAGTTCATGATAGACATTCACAACTGTGTTTGTTGACGAAGTAAAGCGGAGAAGAATGAGTACTTGAGAGGGCAGGTAAAAGCTGAAAGAGGATCTGAGCAAACTGCAGGAATCATCATGTCCGTGGTTATTGAACCTCAAACCCAACAAGTGCAAGATTATGACGGTAAGAGAAGCTCGGATACAGAATGCAGACTACAAGGACGAACCTTATAATATTCAGAAAGGAATCTCAGGGTAAGAATAGCACCGAACATATTACCAGAGACACTCATCAGCCAAATAATTTCGGCAGCCTATATGTGCTTGGCAAACCTTTGAACGGCAGTCAGGTAAATTAGTGAAGAGACGATCAGTATCTTGTACACGACTTACGTTACACTTATCAGAGAATGTAACACTAATACTGGAAGTTCACAGAACTTATTCGGAATGTAGAGAGAATCTAGATAATTCCTCCAAGATTAGTTCTGGAGCCTAGAATAATGACCAATAAAGAGAGCTAGGGGGAATATTATTACAACGTTCAAAATGCTCAGAAAACTACTTACAGCAAACCGAGAAAGTCTCTCTGAAAGGAGAGCTCCTGGGACAAGGGGGCAGAGATAGATGTAAAAGATGCAGATAAGTTGTAAATCTGTCAGAAAGAACTTCTTCGGAATGCCGATGGTTAGGAAATGGAACCATCTGGAACAGGAAGTGGACAAAAAAATATGAACGGTGGGGCCAGGAGCCGGGACTCGAACCTCTCTGACATAAAGAGATGAGTGCATACACACATGCGCGCGCGCGTACAGTTTCGTCTCGGTAATCTAACCATCATTCTTTCCCTTCTTGACTCTTTTCCAACCTCCATCTCCAGCACTCTTCACTCCCCCACCTACAACACTACCCCCAACACAACTCCTCCACGTCTTCAAACACCCAACCCACCTCTCCAATTTTCTTGAGCCCAGCCCTCCGCTGCCTCACTCACGACCA
>NC_091293.1:15282897-15307897 GCF_038502225.1 Cherax quadricarinatus | reverse complement strand
GGAGGTAAAAGAGGTTTTGTGGGCGAGCGGCTTGGACTTCCAGGAAGCGTGCGTGAGCGTGTTAGATAGGAGTGAATGGAGACGAATGGTATATGGGACCTGACGATCTGTTGGAGTGTGAGCAGGGTAATATTTAGTGAAGGGATTCAGGGAAACCGGTTATTTTTATATAGCCGGACTTGAGTCCTGGAAATGGGAAGTACAATGCCTGCACTCTAAAGGAGGGGTTCGGGATCTTGGCAGTTTGGAGGGATATGTTGAGTACTTTTATAGGTATATGCTTCTAAGCTGTTGTGTTCTGAGCACCTTTGCAAAAACAGTGATTATGTGTGAGTGAGGTGAAGGTGTTGAATGATGATGAAATATTTTCTTTTTGGGGATTTTTTCTTTTTTTTGGGTCACCCTGCCTCAGTGAGAGACGGCATATATATATATATATATATATATATATATATATATATATATATATATATATATATATATATATATATATATATATATATATATATATATATATATATATATATATATATATATATATATAAACTATTTTTTTTACCAATAGGAATATTTTATTACATAATATGGCACAGAAGATATAAGAGATACATTGTTGATATAAAGGTGGCATATACGGTACATGTTGTTACGTATGTATCACCGATTATAAGGCGAAAATCTCATCCAGCTCCAAAGAGCTGGGGCGTGTGCCTAAAATGCAGCATGCATTACCCCTTTGAACAGCCGCACTGAGCCGCTGGAACAGAAAACTAGCTGCGCTGGGATCCCTAGTTACCCTGATGAGTCTTTTTCCCAGCTCCTTAAGGAAATTAGATGCACTCTTTCCCCATGAGCCAAGGGTCTCTGAGCCTATGGGAACAAACATATAATGATGGGCAAGTTCTCCATATTTTCTAGACTTTTGGGACTCCCTAAAGCTGGCAGCTGCCCCTCCTTCCTCCCTGGTGTATTGGAGATAGGTATCAGCCAAGGTAGATGCACATGTATAGTCCCACACCACCTGCTTCCCATCTGTCCAGGCTTGAAGGGTGATACCATCTGGACGCTTCTGGCTGCCTTCAGATCTGCATAGTTGGGGTGGCTCCCTTACTGCTGGGCATCCAGCTGTTGTGAGGCTCCTCTTGATAATGTTATTAACCTCCTCATGTCTTGCAATCTTTCCCTAGGATTTACGGCACACAAGACCATGGTACCCGAATCGGTCTGCTGCTTCACTGCCACAAATACACCTGTGTTCGGCGAGAATAGGGGCGGCAAGTCGAAGGGCAACACCGATGCGGATGGTCTGTGGGTCGAGGCGTGTGCCAAGGCTGGAGTTGGGAACAGCCAACAGAAAGTCCCCAGCATGAGGGGCTCTCACTGCCAGGAGGCGGGCTCTATCCTTCCCTGACACACTCTGAAGCATCGTTGAGGCTATATTTTCCACTATTGGACCATCCCAGTGCGATTGTTTGTAGTTGTTGGGGGGAGCAGGTCTGGTTTCTGAGCCCGTTAGATTATCCCAGATCATTGCTCCGTCAATGAATTTTTGGTCCTGGGCTCCAATCTTGTCCCTAAGATGTTCAGGGAGAATCGCTGCTACAAGCTCTCTGGATGCAATACACGAGGACAGAAAAGCAGGTAACGCAATCTGTGATGACTTGCGTACACCAATGCCTCCTAGTCTGACTGGAAGTGTAGCTTGGTTCCACTGCCCGTCTTCTAGAGTAAGGTTAAGTACTTTCGTAAAAATCTGCCTCAGAATACTGTCATATTCGTGCAGTATAGGGTTATCATATGAAGGTGCACATCTTAGGAAATATGTCAACCTGGGCAGACTCAAGCACTTTGTGAGAAGGTACAAGGCATCGTGGGTGTCCAGATTGCCTATTCGTTGTTCCATTCTCCTTAACTCTTCCAATTTCTTCCTGAGAATTGTGTCAATGGCATTGCTTCCCAGAGGTGCTCCTAGCATGACACTATTTGTGGGGGCAATGACTGCTGCTCCTGGTAGTTTTGATCTCACTGCATTTATCACTTGTTGACTGACTGAGATGATTTCACATTTGGATGGATTCAGGATGAGACCCATTTCCTGTCCCCGTGTCATTACCTGTGTAAGGTCATGTAGGAGGGACTCCTTTGTACCTGCTAGTGTGCCATCATCTAGGAACCAGATGTTTAGCTCGCTGGTCAGTCTGACTGTGATTTCCCTAACTGCAATACAGAAGAGAAATGGTGCAAGAGGATCTCCTTGTTGGACACCCTCCGATGATGTGATTTCATGCTCTCCAAAGAGAAGCATTGATTCCTTGCTATACCCAGCTGAAACAAAAGGGAAGAGACCAGGGAAATGTTCTTGTACTGCTGCTAATACCACGTCTCTTTTCAGGAGATTGAACGCATTCTTGAAATCTAATTTTACCACTGCATTGTCCTCAGGCAGGTTGTTGATATATGCCCTTGTTGCATGAACCGCTGCTTCACTTCCTTGAGAGACCCCAAAGCCAAGCTGGTTTGGTTGAAGCATCATGGCTGCCTGTGCACGAATACTTCGGACAGCAGCTTTGGATACGAGGCGGCGTAACGTGTTGCCTACTGCAATTGGCCGAATTCCTCCATCCTTCTTTTTAAGTGCACAAAGTGTTGCACCAAAAAAGAAAGGTCTAATTTCATCAGGAATCAGACCAGCCAAGGAATTGTTGACGAACCTTGTGATCTCTGAAAGCAGTGTCTCTGCAATTTCCCCAATAACTGGATTAACCATTTCCTTTAAATGCTGTGGCCTTATTCCAGTGTAACCCCCAGCAGAGCCAGATGGGAACGACATTATTGCTTTGTAAATGTCTGAGTCTTCCACAATCAATGGTTCCATAGTGGGGACAGAGGTGTTGGAACTGTTGGTGGCACTGGTTTCCCTGGCAGGGTGCTTTCCTCTAAGTGCTTCAGCCGTGTCAGCATCCCTGGGAGCAACTGTATCTTCACTGGTAATAATTCTGATTGCCCCCACTGTGTTGCCCTCTTCAATTTTCTTGCTCACCTGGACTCTGACTTTTTCCCTGTCAGTAGAGTGAGTGGAGGTTCTGCCTCCCCCTTTTTTGTGTTGACGGGGAAGGTGAATGAGGTTATCAACTCTAGGAAAATCTCTTAAGGATTTAATTATCATTGAGGCTAGCCTCTTTCCCCTTCTTTCCGGCACAGCTAAGCAAACATTGCCAAAAAGTAGCAAGTTGTGCCATGCCTTGATGGTTGGTGGAGCATTTAAGATAGTGGAACCATCGTTTACTTTTTTCAGGAGGTCTGTAAGTTTCCCAGCTGCGTGTGGACGGGCTGCTTTGGGAATATGTGTGAGTGTCCTCGTACCTGTTGCTTTAATTGCTTCCAAGAGATTGTCTGATGAGATAAAATCTGTTGGAGTGGGTTCAGGTGCCTGAGGTGGCTCTGGATCATCACTTTCCACAGGAGGACATCCTGAACCAGGGCAACTACCGTGTTTGCGGAGGAAACCATTAGAGTTGAGACAACGAAGCTGTAAGCATGACCGACACTTGCCTCTCCTAGTATTGCCAGCCGTGCCATTTCCCTGGCTGCTTGCTTCCTCCTGGTTGGCATCCATCTGCTAGACTAGACAATAGGAGTGGAATATGACATGCTGGGTGGGTATGGTGCGTGGAAGGTAGTGAACTTGACCGTGGTGGCCTGGTGGAGTTTGAGGGGCCGGGAGGGGAAGGGGAAAACTTCCCTTGGGAATTAGGTGGGGGAGGCGCAGGTTGAGTGGGGTTATCCCGGGGAGTACAATACACATGGACTTGCACACTATATATTATTCACACTGTCTAACAATACACACAACTTTATTTGTTTCCCATGTACACTATGAACAATGTGGGTATGAGCACTGCTGAACCAATGTGTTCACTCACCATGTCACTGGGGAGCTCCCTAAATCATGGACCAATAGCCTCATTATTCCCATTCCAAAGCCCAATCAACAAACCTCATTTCGCCCAATATCCCTTACTAGCTGCTTGTGTAAAACATTTGAAAGGATGATTCTTAATCGTCTTATGCACAGAATTAAGGAATTCTTGTCACCCCGGTTGCATGGCTTCATGCATGGAAGGAGTGTGCATCATTGCATTACCATCTTTCTCACTCTGCACACTGACAGCTCATACACTACGTTCCTTGACCTTAAATCCGCTTTTGATGTAGCCAACAGACATGTAATCATTAGTGAACTTGCCAGAATGGATGTTGGAGGATGGCTTCTCCGCTGGATTAAAGGTTACCTGTCCAACAGAAAGTCGTCTGTGTTGTTCCAGGGACATAGAAGTGTAACTAAAGATTTTGAATTAGGAACCCCACAGGGAGGTGTGCTTAGTCCTACCCTTTTCAACATTTTGATTAATGCCTTACTTAATGCCATGCCTAGCCAGCCCCATCATTATATGGTTAGTTTTGCTGATGACATAATGATTCACACTACCGGATTCTCCAACACCCAAAACATTCTTAATCATGTTTTAGCCTCGTGTCAGGACCTGGGGTTAATAATCTCAGGGGATAAAACAAAGATACTCAACAGGCGTCCTCCTCGGCAGAGAGGCACAGTTCGTCAGATCCAGTTGCATGATGGGTCTCTTCTAGAATATGTAAGCAGATACAGGTATCTAGGCTTTGAGGTTCCACTACTTGGACCTGTTGTAACGAGACTTTGTCGCCAATACAAAGAAAGGCTGAGAGCACTTAGAGTTGTGGCAGGTTTTCATCCCAGGTATGGTGCTAATGTTAAAATTGTGAAAATGATGTATCTTGCTTATATTAGATCATTGGTTGATTATGCAGCGCCACTACTTGCACTCGTGTCTGACTGGAAGCTTGGAGGGCTGGAAAAACTGCAAAACGAAGCAATGAGGATCATCCTAGGATGCCCTCGTACTGCCAAAATTTTAAATATGCGGAAAGAACTTAATATTCCAAGCATTAGAGATCGTGTTACTGAAAGAAATATCCTTATTGGGGACAATATGCTTAGGCTAGCCCATTCAAACCCCTGCACAGAAGCCCTCCAAACTTTCCTCAGCACTGGTGAACATCCTTCCAGATGGATCGAAAAAACTGGAACCGACCTCCGCATGAACCAGCTACATGATCTATATCAAGTTGGACAACAGAGACATTTCCCTGCTCCATGGGATATTACCCCATTCCAAACTACCATTCCTCCATTTCCCCCCAAAACTCTTCTTAAATCACAACCAAAGCTTCGTCTTGAAGCCAAACATGATGCCTTAAGCTGTATTGATAACTTAGTCACACAGAACAATCTTTCACAAATTATTTACGTCGATGGTTCTGTTCACCAGTCCACTGGTGCAGCTGGTAGTGCTGCTGTTGTCACACAGAGTGATGGCTCTCATAAAGAAATTGGAGCACGCATCAATAACTGGGCCTCTACCCTTCAAACAGAACTGTTTGCCATACTCCTTGCACTCAAATGTGTCCATGTATCTAAGGTTGACACTTTAATTGTAACTGATTCTCTGTCATCCATAAATGCTCTCAACTCATTAAGTATAAATTGTGGCATGCTTTTGTCAGAAGCCAGACATAGATATGGTAAGATTGTGGACAGTGGAGTCAGAGTGCACATGCTGTGGATTCCATCTCACATTGGTCTTCAGATGCATGATAGAACTGATAAATTGGCTAAGCTGTATGCTTTCAAAGAGGGAGTAGATTACAATCTTGGGTTGTCAGTTAGCAGTTTGAGAACAATAATACGAAAAGAACTTCAAATGAACTTTATTGACTTAAGACTTAGGGAGATTGACACAAGTCAGTCCATCTATCATCATTCCATCATGCAGGAGGAGCCACATGTCTATGGTGCATCCAACAAGATAAGCAGACTCTTGGATGTCACTACTGCCCGGCTCCGGCTGGGTTACAAGTATCTTTGGCAGGTTAAATCACCACCACCAGATGTAGACCAAACGAAATGTAAACTTTGCCAGATGGACTATTGTCACACATTGCGTCATTATGTACTGGAGTGTGATAAAATTAATGAATTTAGAAACAACTCACTCAGAAGTGTTCAAGAAATGGCTAAGTATTTTATCCACAGTGGTATATTGCAGACCATTCTGGAGAAATACCCTGACTTTGCTAGCTGTAAATAAAGCATTACCACATGTGTGCATGTGTGTGTGTGTGTGTGTGTGTGTGTGTGTGTGTGTGTGTGTGTGTGTGTGTGTGTGTGTGTGTGTGTGTGTGTGTGTGTGTGTGTGTGTGTGTGTGTGTGTGTGTGTGTGTGTGTGTGTGTGTGTGTGTGCGTGCGTGCGTGTGTGTGGGTGTGTGTGAGGGTGTGTGTGCGGGTGTGTGAGGGTGTGTGTGTGTGTGTGTGCGTGTGTGTGTGTGTGTGTGTGTGTGTGCGTGTGTGGGTGTGTGTGTGCGTGTGTGGGTGTGTGGGTGTGTGGGTGTGTGTGTGTGTGTGTATGTGTGTGTGGGTGTGTGTGAGGGTGTGTGTGTGGGTGTGTGTGAGGGTGTGTGTGTGTGGGTGTTGGTGTGTGTGTGTACTCACCTAGTTGTACTCACCTAGTTGAGGTTGCGGGGGTCGAGTCCGAGCTCCTGGCCCCGCCTCTTCACTGATCGCTACTAGGTCACTCTCCCTGAGCCGTGAGCTTTATCATACCTCTGCTTAAAGCTATGTATGGATCCTGCCTCCACTACATCGCTTCCCAAACTATTCCACTTACTGACTACTCTGTGGCTGAAGAAGTGCTTCCTAGCATCCCTGTGATTCATCTGTGTCTTCAGCTTCCAACTGTGTCCCCTTGTTACTGTGTCCAATCTCTGGAACATCCTGTCTTTGTCCACCTTGTCAATTCCTCTCAGTATTTTGTATGTCGTTATCATGTCCCCCCTATCTCTCCTGTCCTCCAGTGTCGTCAGGTTGATTTCCCTTGACCTCTCCTCGTGGGACATACCTCTTAGCTCTGGGACTAGTCTTGTTGCAAACCTTTGCACTTTCTCTAGTTTCTTTACGTGCTTGGCTAGGTGTGGGTTCCAAACTGGTGCCGCATACTCCAATATGGGCCTAACGTATACGGTGTACAGGGTCCTGAACGATTCCTTATTAAGATGTCGGAATGCTGTTCTGAGGTTTGCTAGGCGCCCATATGCTGCAGCAGTTATTTGGTTGATGTGCGCTTCAGGAGATGTGCCTGGTGTTATACTCACCCCAAGATCTTTTTCCTTGAGTGTGGGTGTGTGTGTGTGGGTGTGCGTCCTTGTGTGTATGCATATATTTGTTCGCTCGTGTGCACATGTCCGTGCGTGCGCCCTCGTGTGTGTATGTGCGCGCGCGCGCTAGTGTGGGTGTATGATCCACTTAATATTTGTATTTATAACTCATTACAATTGTGACCAGGTGTGGACGTATCAGTGGTTCATTACTTTGTAATTTGTTCATGACTGTAACCATGTATAGGAGTGAAGCTGATTCATTACCTCTGTAACTTGCCATGATTAGTGACCAGATCTACCTGGAGTTCATTACCTTTGTGACTAGTTCAGCTATCATAACTTTGGGGTCCAGTCACTGGACCCATTATGTACCTTTGTAATCTTTTGACTACCGCCCACAGGATGGGTATGGGGTGCATAAAGATATTAAACTAAAGTGTGTGTGTGTGTGTGTGTGTGTGTGTGTGTGTGTGTGTGTGTGTGTGTGTGTGTGTGTGTGTGTGTGTGTGTGTGTGTGTGTGTGTGTGTGTGTGTGGTGTGTGTGACTCAACAATCAATATTTGCACCAATAACTCATTACAGTTGTGACCGGGTGTGGAAGTGTGAATTGCTCATTACTCTATAATTTGTTCATGATTGTAGCCAAAGTATAAACGTAAGTAACCATTCTACAGAATTCATTACCTTTGTAACTTGTGAGCTCATTACCTTTATACCTAGTTCGGCTATCAAAACTTTGGGGGCCCAGTCCCTGGACCCATTACATACCTCTGTAATCTGTAAATACCTTTGTAACTTGTCATGATTGTGACCAGACTTACCTGGAGTTCATTACCTTTGTAAATAGTGAGTTCATTACCTTTGTAAATTGTGAGTTCATTACCTTTGTAAATTGTGAGTTCATTACCTTTGTAAATTGTGAGTTCATTGCCTCTGTAACTTGCTCAGCTATCAAAACTTTGGAGTCCAGTCCCTGGACCAATTATGTACCTCTGTAATCTTTTGACTACCGCCCACAGGATGGGTATGGGGTGCATAATAAACATATTAAACTAACACTCACCATCTAGTTACACATCCCACCTCTTCCACCCACCCCCGTGACGTGGGGGTGGATGCACTGACTGGTCACTCCCTCGTTAACATTAATTTCACATTGTTTTTCCATAACATAAGCCTTTAAAAAGTCCATGCATCGACACAATCATTTCCACGTTAACTGGAAGCATGGTGCATGGTGCTGGATATAGATGTTTTTATAAGAGCTTTTCGAGGTTTGTATGTACGATAATCTTGGCCGGTACTCATATACAGTGTAGGCCTTGTACTCCCCCACACCTCCACTGGCCGTCTTCCTCACTACCACCACCACTCACCAACATTTACAAACAGCACAACACTTCCACAATTTACCTTGAAACGGTGCTTTGAAATGTCTTCTCGCTTCACTGGAATCTTCCCAGAGTATTCACAATAAGTCCTGCTGAGTCTTAACCTGGTCAGCCTCGTTGATCCGGACTTATAATTGAAAATCCCGCAGCTAGCCCGCCACACGTCTTGCCATGCCAGCGCATGGCATGTATATATCGCAAGTTCTGCCTATTCGGCACGACTATATATATATATATATATATATATATATACATATATATATATATATATATATATATATATATATATATATATATATATATGTATATATATATATATATATATATATATATATATATATATATATATATATATATATATATATATATATATATATATATATACATATATATCGTGCCGAATATGTAAAACTGGTCAATTAGCAAGATCTCATTTAAAATTAAGTCCTTTCTAAAAATTTTCTCTTGTATGTTTAAAGATATATTTTTTCATTAATGTAAAAATTTATAATTTTGCACCAAAAGAATCTTAGAAAACTTACCTAACCTTATTATAACAAGAACAATTTATTTTAGCCTAATCCAACTAAATATATTTTAGATACGTTTACAATAATTTAATTCTAAACAAACACAACGAAATATATTTTTTTCGTTAGGTTCAGAATGATTTTGGGGAAATTTCTGCATACACAAATTTTCAATTGTCTTATATGGCAAGATGAGCGTTGCTATTTAAGCCAAGATCGCAAGTTCTGCCTATTCGGCACGACATATATATATATATATATATATATATATATATATATATATATATATATATATATATATATATATATATATATATATATATATATATATATGTATATATTTATATTTATTTATTTATTTATTTATTTATACCTTTAAATCTGCTCGTTAATGCAGATATCTAATCCAGAGGTCAGGAATTTTTTGGGTATTACCCCGATACAAATTTGTGTATGGCGAACTTCCCCAGAAATTCAACAGAATCTGGTAAACACAAGGAGCTTTGAAATTCAAAATAGTTTATTGAATCCATCTGTATTGAGAATAAAGTCATACAAGCTGAACAGTATGTATTATACGCGATAAAGCAACTTTATAAAATAAAACACAAACTTAACAAAATAATAAAATGAAAAATAAACTGCTTGAAATTAAAAAATAGTAACAGATAATTTTAATAAAAATGTTATTAGGGAAATAATGAATTTCAAGAAAACATTTTCACTTCAAGTTTTGGAGAAACTTGAAGAAACTAAAACTTAAGACACTAAGCTTTATTTGTTTGAAAAAGTAAAACTTTCATAATTTGCCTCCCTTATTAAATAATAATTTTTCGTGCAATTTTATTTATATATTTTTTGAGCCTTTATTACCCACGAGATTTTTAATCATGCCTAATTTGGGGTAGTTCAACCATGTGGCAGCACCTCTATGCCTGAAAGCATACAGACATGGTCAAGAGGTTCAGCTGTTGTCCGGACCAACAGAATGAGAAGGAAATGTGATCTCAGTGACTGTGGAATGAATGCTGGTGTCAGTCAAGGTGGTTGTAGAATCTCAGAAACTGGTGATCTCCTGGGATTTTCACGCACAACAGTTTCTAGAGTTTATGGAGAATAGTGGGAAAAGCACAAAACATCAAGTGAGAAACAGTTCGTGGGCGAAAACGTCTTATTAATGACAGAGGTCAGAGAAGAATGGCCGGACTGGGTCAAGCTAACAGGAATGGTGACAGTAACTTAAATAAGCATGCCTTTCAGCAATGAAATGCAGAAAATCATCTTTGAACGTACAACAAGCAGAACCTTAAAGTGGATGGGTTTCAGCAGCAGAAGACCACACCGGGTTCGACTTCTGTTAGTTAAAAGCAGGAATCTGAATCTATATGGGGCACATCCTCACCCAAACTAGATAATCGAAGATTGGAAAAACTTCGCCTGGAATGACAAATCGCAATTCTTGCTGTGACATGCAGAGAGTAGAGTTAGAATCTGGTGTAAACCTTTGAGATATGATAGAAGTGGTGAGTCACAGTATGAGTGCACAGCAAATCTGCACAAAATGTGTGACATTATCATGTTAACATGGATCTAAATTTCTAAGAAATGTTTTTAGTACCATGGTGATATATATATATATATATATATATATATATATATATATATATATATATATATATATATATATATATATATATATATATATATATATATATATATATATATACAGTATATATGTCGTGACGAATAGGCAGAACTTGCCATCTTGGCTTAAATAGCAGCGTTCATCTTGCCATATAGGACAAGTGAAAATTTGTGTATGCAATAATTTCGCCAAAATCATTCTGAACCTAACGAAAAAAATATATTTCACTGTGTTTGTTTAGTATTAAATTTCTGTAAACAAATCTAAAATATATTTAGTTGGGTTAGGCTAAAATAAATTGTTCTTGTTATAATAAGGTTAGGTAAGTTTTCTAAGATTCTTTTGGTGCAAAATTAAATTTTTTTACATTAACATTAATGAAAAAAATATATCTTTAAACGTATAAGAAAAAATTTCAGAAAGGACTTAATTTTAAATGAGTTCTTGCTAACTGGCCAGTTTTACATATTCGGCACGACATATATATATATATATATATATATATATATATATATATATATATATATATATATATATATATATATTTTTTATTCTATGCGAACATTTATTAATAAACAAAATACATATACAGAAAAAAACATAAACATGAATACAATGGCACAATGTATCAAAGATGATGAATTTCCTCCAGCTCCTCCGAGGCTGGACGTGAGCCAAGTATGCAGCAAGCATTTCCCCTCTGGATGGCGACGCTGAGGCGCTGGAACATGAAAGTGGCTGCCCTTGGGTCCCTGGTGGTGTCGATGAGTCTGGAACCCAATTCTTTAAGGAAACGTGTGGCATTTTTTCCCCATGATCCCAAGGTCTCTGATCCCACTGGGACAAATTGATACTGTTTGCTAATGTCCCTGTACTTGCTGATCTTGTACTCCTCCCTGTGGTCAGCAGCTCCTCCCTGTCGCCCCACACTGTGATGGATATAGGTGTCAGCCAGTGTGGACACACAGGTATAGTCCCATGCTAAGAGCTTGCCATTCTTCCAAGGATAGATGGTGATCCCGTCGGGGCGGTTTACTGGGTTGTGGGTATTGTTTGCTGCAAGTGATCGTGGCTCCCTCTCGGCAGGGCATCCAGCTGTAGCAAGGGTTCTCTTAATGATGTCGTTGACCTCATTGTGTCTTGCATGCCAGCCCTTGGTTTTGGAACAGTTAAGACCATGTAGACCGTATTGGTCTGCTTGCACTTCGCCGCAAATACACATATATTCTGTGTGAATTGGGGCAGCAAGGCGCAGAGCCACTGCAATACGGAGGGTCTTAGGGTCGAGTCGCGTTCCCATTGCCGATATGGGAACTGTTTGGAGGAAGTCCCCGGAGTGAGGTGCACTCACAGCCTGGAGACGGGCAATCTCCCTATCTGATGTTGCAGCCCTGAGCATGTTGGCAAGCACCTTTTCAGCAATTGGGCTATCCCAGCTTGACTGTTTGTGAGCCAGTGCTGCACTAGGGTTTGGTGCTGGAGCAGCAAGAGTCTCCCATTCGGTGATGGCACTGACATAGCTAGGGTCTTCTATTCCTGCTGAGTCACTGAGGGTGTCAGGAAGAATTTGTCTTATCAACTCGTTCGATGCAATGGAAGAGGATAGGAAAGCTGGTAGAGCAATCTGGGAGGATCTGCGTACTCCTAGCCCTCCAAGCCTGACCGGAAGTGAGGCTTGCAACCACTGTCCATCGTCAAGGGAAAGATTCAATACACTCTCTAGCATGGCCTTCAGGAGAGAGTCATATTCCTTGAGTTTTGGACTGCTGAAGGCTGGGGAGCATCTCAGAAAATAGGTAAGTTTTGGGGTTGACAGGCACCTGGTGAGTAGGTAGAAGGCATCATGTGTGTCAATGTCTTTCATCCTGCTTTCCATCGTCCGGAGGTCTGAGACTTTTTTTTTCCTAGGACCAGATCGATGGCATTGGACCCAAGAGGAGCACCGAGGAGAGTGCTATTGGCTGGATCAATGGCTCGTGCTCCTGGTAAAACGGTACTAATATTCTGGATCAACTGTTGATTGGTAGAAACTATTTCACATTTGGTGGGGTTTAAAGAAAGGCCCAGGCTTTCTCCCATGTCTTTAATTTTACTGATGTCCTCCGGGAGAGATTCTGTTGTGCCAGCCAGGGTACCGTCGTCCAGGAACCAGATATTGAGCTCGCTGGAGAGTGCCTCCGTGACTTCCTTGATGACCAAACAAAATAGAAAGGGGGCGAGAGGGTCCCCCTGTTGCACGCCCTCACACGAGTCAATTTCATGGTCCCCAAACAATAGTTTGGAAGTCACACTATAACACGATTCTATGAAGGGATAAAGGGAAGGGAAGTTTCTATAAACTGCTTGGAGAGCAGCATCCCTTCTGACTGAGTTGAAAGCATTGGCAAAGTCCAATTTGACCAAGGCTTTTTCATAGGACATGTTTTTGATATATACTCGTGCTGCGTGGGCAGCTGCTTCGCAGCCCTGTTGAACGCCGAAACCGAGCTGAGTTGGTTTCAGCATTGCAGCAGCCTCTTGACTCACCCTTCTTACTGCAGCCTTGGCGACTAGGCGCCGAAGGGTGTTACCCACTGCAATGGGCCTGATTCCGCCATCCTTTTTCCGGAGGGCACACAATGAGGCACCAAAGAAAAAGGGTCTGATGGCCTCTGGGACACCGCCAGCCAGGCACAGGTTGGAAAATTTGGTGAGTTCAGACAGCAGCCTCTCTGAAACCTCACCAAGTGCTGGATTGAGTATTTGTTTTAAGTGTTGAGGCCTTAAACCGGTGAAACCTCCTGCTGAACCCTGTGGAAATGACATAGCAGCTTTATACACATCAGCATCCTGTAAGGTTAGATGTTCTTCGCCTGCTGCAATGTCAGGGAGGTCAATGTTGGTACTGGGAGCCCTGGGTGGATGTTTGTCCTTCAGAGCTTGCGCCGTGCTGACGTCCTTGGGAGCGATGGTATCCTCACTGGTTATAAGTCTCAAAGCTCCAATAGTATTACCCTCTTCTATTTTTTTGCTAATTTGGGCTCTGATTTTTGAGGTGTCGGGTGTCTTGTTGTTGGCATTTGCCCGGCGGGTGTTTGTCGCCCTATGGGGGAGACGGACGAGGTTGTCATCCCTTGGGAATGCATTTATTGCCCTAATAACATGTGTTGCTAGTGACTTGTCCCTCCTTGGTGGGACAGCCAAACAGGCATTGCCAAAAAGCAGCAAGTTGTGCCAGGATCTGTTGTTTGAAGGAGCATCGTTGACTTTCTTCAGAAGGTCAGTGAATTTGCTAGCAGCTTGAGGGCGAGCTGCTTTGGGGATGTGTGTCAGAGTCCTGGTGGATGTTAATTTGATTGCAGATTTGAGGTCCTCTGTAGAGGTGAAGTCACGGTAGCTGTCAGCGCTGTCTGCTGGGGGAGGCTGTTGGTTGTTCTCATTTGGAGCTCTCCTGGAGCCTAGACATCTATTGTGTGCACGGATGTTGACAGATGTGGGATTGAGTGCACATTCCCTGTGGCACACCCGGCAGATGCCTCGTGAACGACAGCTTTGGCTCTGTCGGCCGTCTCCTACCGAGGCAGGGTGACCCAGAGAGAAAGAAAATCCACAAAAAGAAAATACTTTCATCATTCATCACTTTCACCTCACTCACATAATCACTGTTTTTGCAGAGGTGCCCAGAATACAACAGTTTAGAAGTATATACGTATAAAAATACACAATACATCTCTCCAAACTGCCAATATCCCAAACCCCTCCTTTAGAGTGCAGGCATTGTACTTCCCATTTCCAGGACTCAAGTCCGGTTATATAAAATAACCGGTTTCCCTGAATCCCTTCACTAAATATTACCCTGCTTACACTCCAACAGATCGCCAGGTCCCAAATAACATTTGTCTCCATTCACTCCTATCTAATACGCTCACGCACGCTTGCTGGAAGTCCAAACCCCTCACCCACAACACCTCCTTATATATATATATATATATATATATATATATATATATATATATATATATATATATATATATATATATATATATATATATATATATATATATATATATATATATATATATATATATATATATATATATATATATATATATATATATATATATATATATATATATATATATATATATATAGATATATATATATATATATATATATATATATATATATATATATATATATATATATGAGGAGTGAGGAAGAGCCAGTTGTGAGTGTGGGGGAAGTTCGTGAGGCAGTAGGTAAAATGAAAGGGGGTAAGGCAGCCGGGATTGATGGGATAAAGATAGAAATGTTAAAAGCAGGTGGGGATATAGTTTTGGAGTGGTTGGTGCAATTATTTAATAAATGTATGGAAGAGGGTAAGGTACCTAGGGATTGGCAGAGAGCATGCATAGTTCCTTTGTATAAAGGCAAAGGGGATAAAAGAGAGTGCAAAAATTATAGGGGGATAAGTCTGTTGAGTGTACCTGGTAAAGTGTATGGTAGAGTTATAATTGAAAGAATTAAGAGTAAGACGGAGAATAGGATAGCAGATGAACAAGGAGGCTTTAGGAAAGGTAGGGTGTGTGTGGACCAGGTGTTTACAGTGAAACATATAAGTGAACAGTATTTAGATAAGGCTAAAGAGGTCTTTGTGGCATTTATGGATTTGGAAAAGGCGTATGACAGGGTGGATAGGGGGGCAATGTGGCAGATGTTGCAAGTGTATGGTGTAGGAGGTAGGTTACTGAAAGCAGTGAAGAGTTTTTACGAGGATAGTGAGGCTCAAGTTAGAGTATGTAGGAAAGAGGGAAATTTTTTCCCAGTAAAAGTAGGCCTTAGACAAGGATGTGTGATGTCACCGTGGTTGTTTAATATATTTATAGATGGGGTTGTAAGAGAAGTAAATGCGAGGGTCTTGGCAAGAGGCGTGGAGTTAAAAGATAAAGAATCACACACAAAGTGGGAGTTGTCACAGCTGCTCTTTGCTGATGACACTGTGCTCTTGGGAGATTCTGAAGAGAAGTTGCAGAGATTGGTGGATGAATTTGGTAGGGTGTGCAAAAGAAGAAAATTAAAGGTGAATACAGGAAAGAGTAAGGTTATGAGGATAACAAAAAGATTAGGTGATGAAAGATTGAATATCAGATTGGAGGGAGAGAGTATGGAGGAGGTGAACGTATTCAGATATTTGGGAGTGGACGTGTCAGCGGATGGGTCTATGAAAGATGAGGTGAATCATAGAATTGATGAGGGAAAAAGAGTGAGTGGTGCACTTAGGAGTCTGTGGAGACAAAGAACTTTGTCCTTGGAGGCAAAGAGGGGAATGTATGAGAGTATAGTTTTACCAACGCTCTTATATGGGTGTGAAGCGTGGGTGATGAATGTTGCAGCGAGGAGAAGGCTGGAGGCAGTGGAGATGTCATGTCTGAGGGCAATGTGTGGTGTGAATATAATGCAGAGAATTCGTAGTTTGGAAGTTAGGAGGAGGTGCGGGATTACCAAAACTGTTGTCCAGAGGGCTGAGGAAGGGTTGTTGAGGTGGTTCGGACATGAAGAGAGAATGGAGCGAAACAGAATGACTTCAAGAGTGTATCAGTCTGTAGTGGAAGGAAGGCGGGGTAGGGGTCGGCCTAGGAAGGGTTGGAGGGAGGGGGTAAAGGAGGTTTTGTGTGCGAGGGGCTTGGACTTCCAGCAGGCATGCGTGAGCGTGTTTGATAGGAGTGAATGGAGACAAATGGTTTTTAATACTTGACGTGCTGTTGGAGTGTGAGCAAAGTAACATTTATGAAGGGATTCAGGGAAACCGGCAGGCCGGACTTGAGTCCTGGAGATGGGAAGTACAGTGCCTGCACTCTGAAGGAGGGGTGTTAATGTTGCAGTTTAAAAACTGTAGTGTAAAGCACCCTTCTGGCAAGACAGTGATGGAGTGAATGATGGTGAAAGTTTTTCTTTTTCGGGCCACCCTGCCTTGGTGGGAATCGGCCGGTGTGATAATAAAAAAAAAATATATATATATATATATATATATATATATATATATAGATATATATATATATATATATATACATCAGTATATATATATATATATATATATATACATACATACATATATATATATATATATATATACATACATATATCTAATAAGATCATAGTCCACAGGTGATTTCAGAATATGCAAAACAACCACAGTGAAAGAATACTGAAATTCCAAGCGATTTCGTGACTTCTCACAATATCAAGGAACTATAAAAAGAAAACATCAAAGGAAGGCATATAAAGGGTCAAGACTACACCTCACCATCACATCCCACGACAAAGTAACACCTCATACACGTGCGACGACACCCGACTCTGAAACACACCTAGTACTCTACCCAAGAATTAAGATTTATTACTTGTTTAATGTATCATTAAATTCTTCCCAAATTTTATTAATTATAAATGAATCCAATTTATGTAAACCAAAGGAAATATTCACATTATTTTCAAAATTGCTTTTTATGAAACATGTTTCAATTGTATTCCTGTCAACCATGGATTTGCTTGATACAACTTTCTCAGCCTTTCGAAAACCAATTGGATGGTTAAAATCTCTTATATATTAAGTGGGTTTCACAGAGTCGGGTGTCGTCACGCGTGTGTGATGTGCTGCTTTGTTGTGGGACGTGATGGTGAGGTGTAGTCTCGACCCTTTATATGCCTTCCTTTGATGTTTACTTTTTATAGTGCCTTGATAATGTGAGAAGTCATGAAAACGCTTGGAATTTCATTATTCTTTCACAGTGGTTATTTTGCATATTCTGATATCACCTGCTTACTATGATCATATTGTATTAATGGATACCACACGACTCTTCAGAATGTTCTCAGTAAGCTTTCCTAATCATATTTCTTTTGATTCCAAGTTCTCTTCTGCACTGATCAAGTTGCACAAGTTAAAAATTCGACTTAATTAAAAAAAAAAAACTGTTTAAATAAATAAGTTTTGCCCAAATCTCTTTTACCAAATATCGTCCTTGACATGAGAGATCGTCCTTTTGATTTTATGAGAATTATTCTTCAGAAACATATTGAAATTACTAAAATACAGGAGAAAGAAGCATTCAAAATATTGAGAAATAAAAAATACTCCTCTAATCAGGCTATTCCATCAGAATGGAAACATAGGGTGTTGGATCATTGCTATAATAAACTCAGAAGAATTTGTAATGAACTCAAAAACAAACTACAAAGAAAATTAGACATTTAATTGAAAACAGTGATTGGACAAAGCATGCGGTTTTGTAATTAACTTATCAGATGAAATAATAGATAAAAATAAAACTGCTGCTCTAGGTTTTGGTCTAAGTTTTCCAACTTCAAAAAAACTTAATAATGTTGAAATTGTAAAAGCCTTTTGTAACTTTAAAAAATCTTCTGATTTATCCACTGATGAATTTAATATTGATATGGGAATGGTATCTAACTCTGTGTTAAAACAAAACATTTCCAATTGTCCTCAAAGATTCTATAAGTTTTATGATACATTTATTAATAATTAAAAATTGCGCCTTACTAAAGCAGATGAAATAAATGCTATAGTAATTACCAAGATAAAATGAATAATATCTTAGATGATACTGAAACCTGTTCTAAATTTAAAAAGAATCCCTTAGAAGACCTACATCCCTGCAGCTGCCTCAGTACCCTACCTCTCCTTACATGTCTTACACACCCACCACCTCAAGCTGACCTCATCATGAATGCCAGCCTATCAGCATCCTGTCGGCCAACATTAGAGGTTTCATTACTAATGTTGGAGAGCTCACACATAGTTTTGTGAACACTCGACGTCCCGACATGATAGCTGTTGTTGAAACATTTTTGGAGGACAGGACTCCAGAAAATTTTTCAAGAATTGCTGGCTACACCTCATGGATGAGAAGAGACAGGCAAGGGCAAGGAGGAGGTGTTGCTGTGTGCTTCTCTAAAAGTGTTCATGCCCAGCACATTGATGTTGCCACCCCTACACATCTTGAAATGATATTCTTCAAGCTCTGTATAAACACTAGTACCTCTGTACTAGCATGTGCAATGTACAGACCTCAGTGGCAACATGCAGACCCTATCAACTTCCTAATGGAAAATATGGACTCCCTTCTGCTACAACACAACTGTCAACATATCATAATTGTTGGTGGCCTCAACCAACACCTTATACAGAGGGACTTTGATGACCTTCTTGCAGTACTTGACATGAGAAACTTTGTTGATTTCCCTACTCACATCTCTGGCTCTTCCCTTGACCCAGTAGTGAGTGATCTGGCAGAAGGTATAGTCACTTGTCAACCCCTCGGCTACGTTGGATCGTCTGACCACAAGGCTGTTTTTATGACACTTAAGATCCCAAGAGAACGAGGTGAGGAGTCCACACGCACAACCTGGCTATGGGAAAGAGGTAATTGGCCAGCCCTTTGCTCTGAGCTCGCCAACACCGATTGGAATGCTCTTCTTCAAAGGGATGTTGACAACCAAGTGAAAGCCTTCACTGGACACATCCTTAATGTACAACAAGAACACATCCCTCACAGGCAATATGTGACGAAGCCTACAGATCATCCTTGGTTTGGCTTTCGTTGTAGAGAGGCTGCTACTGCTAGGTACAAAGCATGGCGAAGGTATAAGAGACATCCTACCACCTATAACAGGAACTTGCACAGGCAAGCCTGTAGGCATGTGGGTGACGTTCAAAAGTGGGCCATTGCTAAATGGGAGGTGGACACAAAAAGAAAGCTAGCATCAGGTAGGGTAGGCTCCAAAACCTAGTGGTCCCTGGTCAATGACAGACAAGGTTATCTGCCTGATGAACTCATTCCACATCTAAATCGACAGGAAGGGACCACCTCTATTAGTAGTCAAGAGAAAGGGGACCTCTTTGCCGAACACTTTGCTACCAAAATGCAAGTTCCTGATCCAGCAAGGGACCCTCCTTGGCTAGCTGCAAAAGCTGTGTCAAAACTGTCAGTGGTGACAACAAGGCAGGAGGAGGTGCATTTCCTTCTTAAATCGCTTGACCAAGAAAAGGCTGTGGGCCCCGACAAGTTGAGCCCAAGATTGCTGAGAAGATGTGCAGACCAGCTAGCAGCACCTCTAACTCGCATCTTTCAGCACTGCCTAGTACAGTGTAAATGGCACTCTCTGTGGAAAGAGGCAAATGTAGTCCCTGTTCACAAAAAGAAGAGGAGAGCAGAAATCAGTAACTACATACCAGTGTCACTCCTGTCAATCACTGGTAAGATCATTGAGACAATAATCTCAAGACAAATGACAGAGTTTTTTTGACTACCACTCACTACTTTGTGATCATCAATATGGCTTCAGGATAGGTTACTCTGCTGCTGATCTGTTGTTAAACCTCTCCACTAAGTGGCACCAGTCACTGGATGAATCCAAAGTCAGCTGTGTGGTAGCACTGGACATTGCTGGTGCTTTCGACCGGGTGTGGCACCAGTGCCTCTTAGCAAAACTTCAAGCACTGGGAATTGCAGGCTCTACGCTATGTCTCCTCAGTGATAACCTTCATGGTAGATCTCTAAGGGTAGTTCTCAATGGAACGGAATTAGTAAGACATCCTATTGGGGCAAGTGTTCCACAAGGAAGCGTGCTGGGACCATTGTTATGTAATGTCTACTTCAATGACCTTCTTAATCTCATCCAAGAATCCCATGCATTTGCAGACGACTGTACACTGACATTCACTTATCCAAGAGAAGAAATACCAGCTGCTCTGTGCTACATCAATCACCAGCTAAGAGCTATATCAGCTTGGGGAAATAGATGGCAAGTAACATTTGCACCTGAGAAAACGCAAATGATGATCGTCTCTAGGCACCATGATGGTTATGCTGGTGCAGTAGTAAGGATGAATGGGAGGGTGTTGGCACCTGGAGAAGAAGTTGATATCCTTAGGGTGAAATTTGACTCCAAACTAACCATGAAGAACCATGTTGTAAATCTTGCAAACAATGCAGACAGGAAGCTTACAGCACTTCGCCGTATCTCACATCTGCTTGACAGTAGGGGTTGCAAGATTCTGTACGAGGCACAAGTACGCTCACACCTTGAGTATGCTCCACTTTCTTGGATTGCCTGCCCCCCCCTCTCATCTGCGACTGCTTGACAGAGTAGAGAACAGAGCAAGACGTCTCATCTCTCGCCTGGGCCCATCCTGGATAGATCTGTCATTTCAGCAGAGCCTTCAACACAGGAGGGATGTGGGTGAGCTTACTGTTATGTACAAGGCCTATATTGTCAAAGTACCATACTTGGATCCACTTCGAGGACAGCGTGAAACAAGCTTTTATACCAGAAGACGGGCAGAAAGCAGCAACTTCACTCTGGCTGTACCCTTCTCCAGAACATCACTCCATCTGAGATCATATATTCCCAGGATGACTCGAGTACGGAACACATTCGTACAGCATTATGATGTCAACGAGATAAAGTCAGTTGATCAAATGAAAATGCTGGCACACAGATGGCTCCAACATCATCCTGTTCCCTACTTGTATGTTTCATAACAATAAAAATGCTTTCAAATGAGCTGATGTAGGTAACATCTCTTAGCTTGCCAATAAAATTAGGAATCCTTAACCTGTAAATAGCTTGTCAATAAAGCTAGGGATCCTTAACTTTGTCAAACCCTGTGTAAAAAAAAAATCGTTAACAGCAATTTCAATAAAACAATAAAACTTCTACTGAAAGGCAAAGATGAACTAATTAAAAAAAAATATTTCAACTAATCTTTACCTTACATGTATGGATTAATAAAAATGCACAAACCAAGTAATCCAGTTAGACCAATTATTAGCTCCATAGGTTCAGTTTCATATAAATTATCTAAACGGCTTGTTGACATTTTGAGCTCCATTGCTGGAAAAAATTCTAATTTTAATGTTAAAAATAACATATATTTAGTTGAAAAATTAAGCACCTTGACTGACTTAAATGATTTTAACATGGTTAATTTTGATGTTACTTCCTTGTTTACGAAAGTTCCAGTTGATGTTTTATTAAGTTTCTTATCTGAGAATTACTTAATTATGATTTACCATTGCCAGTTCCTACTAACATTAAACTTATGAAAGTTAGCATTGTTGATGCAAAATTTGCATTTAATGATGAGTTTTATACTCAGAAGTTTGGTATGGCAATGGGAAATCCACTTTCACCTGTTCTTAGTAACCTATACATTGATTTTTTTGAAACAAGACTGTTTAAGACAATCCTCCCTAAAAGAGCTAAGTGGTTTAGATATGATGATGATTTTTTGTGTCTTATGCCTAAGAATGTGGATACAAACCATTTCCTTGTTAAATTAAATAGCTTAGCCCATTCTGTAAACTTTACTGTTGAGTTCGAAGCAAATAACTCATTGCTTTTTCTAGATGTTTTAATTATTAAGGGTAAAAATGACTTTAAATTTAAAATTTACAGAAAACCTACAAATAACTGTTCCTACGTCCACTATTATTCTTCACATCAAGACAGAGTTAAACTGTCGGCTTTCTCATCAATGTTTTTGAGAGCTTAGCGTGAAAACTTGGTTGATATGCCTTCTCTTCTTAAGACTTTTAATATCAAAGTTGTATTTAAAAATCTTGATACAGTAAAAAAAACTTTTGATAAAGAATTCCCTCCAAAATGCTGACAGATGTGTCTATAAGATGCCTTGTAAAAATTGCGGTAAAGTTTATCACGGTCAAACTGGTAAAAGTCTCAAACTAAGATTAAAACAACATAAATATAGCATTAGAACCGGACAAGATTCTAATGCTCTATTTATTCATGTGAGAGATTTTAACCATCCAGTTGATTTTCAAATGGATGAGAAAGTTGAATCAAGGAAATCCATGGTCAACAGGAATATAATTGAATCATGTCTCATAAAAAGAAGTTTTGAAAATAATATAAATGTTTCCTTTGGTTTATATAAATTGGATTCATTTATAATTAATAAAATTTGGGAAGAATTTAATGATACATTAAACAAGTAATAAATCTTAATTCTTGGGTAGATTACTAGGTGTGTTTCAGAGTTGGGTGTCGTCGCGCGTGTGTGAGGTGTTACTTTGTTGTAGAATGAGATGGTGAGGTGAAGTCTTGACCCTTTACATGCCTTCCTTTTATGTATTGTTTTTATAGTTCCTTGATAATGTGAGAAGTCATGAAATAGCTTAGAATTTCACTATTCTTTCACGGTGGTTGTTTTTATATATATGTCGTGCCGAATAGGTAAAGTTGGTCAATTAACAAGAATTCATTTACAATTAAGTCCTTTCTGAAATTCTCTCTTATACGGTTAAGGATATATTTTTTTCATATATGTTAATGTAAAAATTAATAATTTGGTACCAAAAGCACCTTAGAAGATATACCTAACCTTATTATAACATGCGTTATTTAATTTAGCCTAATAGAACTAAATATATTTTAGATATGCTTAAAATCATTTAATAATAAACGAACATACACACACTCACTCACACACACACACACTCACACACACACACTCTCACAAACACACAAACACACACACACACACACACACACACACACACACACACACACACACACACACACACACACACACACACACACACACACACACACACACACACACACACACACACACACACACACAGTCGCAGAGCCAGGAACGAGTATGCACAGGTAAGGAGGAGGCCCAGCGACAGTATGAAAATAACATAGCATCGAAAATCAAGACTAACCCGAAACTGTTGAATAGCCACATCAGGAGGAAGACAACAGTCAAAGACCAGGTGATCAGATTGAGAACAGAAGGTGGAGAACTCACAAGAAATGATCAGGAGGTATGTGAGGAGCTAAACAGGAGATTTAAGGAAGTTTTTACAGTAGAGACAGGAAGGGCTTTGGGAAGACAGCACAGAAGGGAACATCAAGAGGGAATATACCAACAAGTGTTGGATAACAAACGAACAACCGAGGAGGAGGTGCAGAAGCTGCTAAGTGACCTTGATACCTCAAAGGCGATGGGACCGGATAACATCTCCCCATGGGTCCTTAGAGAAAGAGCAGAGATGCTGTGTGTGCACTTAACCACAATCTTCAACACATCCCTTGAAACTGGGCAACTATCTGAGAAATGGAAGACAGCAAATATATTCCCCATATTTAAGAAAGGAAACAGAAATGAGGCACTAAACTACAGACCTGTGTCTCTGACATGTATTGTGTGCAAAGTCATGGAGAAGATTATCAGGAGGAGAGTGGTGGAACACCTGGAACGGAACAAGATTATAAATGAAAACCAGCATGGGTTCATGGAAGGCAAATCCTGTGTCACAAACCTTCTGGAGTTTTATGACAAGGTAACAGAAGTAAGACACGAGAGAGAGGGGTGGGTGGATTGCGTTTTCCTAGACTGCAGGAAGGCCTTTGACACAGTTCCCCACAAGAGATTAGTGCAGAAGCTGTAGGATCAGGCGCATATAACAGGGAGGGCACTGCAATGGATCAGGGAATACCTGACAGGGAGGCAACAACGAGTCATGGTACGTCAAGAGGTATCACAGTGGGCGCCTGTTACGAGCGGGGTCCCACAGAGGTCAGTTATAGGACCAGTGCCATTTTTGATATATGCGAACGACATGATGGAAGGAATAGACTCTGAAGTGTCCCTATTTGCAGATGATGTGAAGTTGATGAGAAGAATTAAATCGGATGAGGATGAGGCAGGACTGCAAAGAGACCTGGACAGGCTGGACATGTGATCCAGAAACTGGCTTCTGGAATTCAACCCTGCCAAATGCAAAGTCATGAAGATTGGGGAGGGGCAAAGAAGACCGCAGACAGAGTATAGGCTAGGTGGACAAAGACTACAGACCTCACTCAGGGAGAAAGACCTTGGGGTGACCATAACACCGAGCACGTCACCGGAGGCACACATCAACCAAATAACTGCTGCAGCATACGGGCGCCTGGCAAATCTGAGAATAGCGTTCCGATACCTTAATAAGGAATCGTTCAAGACACTGTACACTGTGTATGTTAGGCCCACACTGGAGTATGCAGCACCAGTCTGGAACCCACACCTGGTCAAGCACGTCAAGAAGTTAGAGAAAGTACAAAGGTTTGCAACAAGGCTAGTCCCAGAGCTCAGGGGAATGTCGTAC
>NC_091293.1:15187897-15277897 GCF_038502225.1 Cherax quadricarinatus | reverse complement strand
GTGTGGAACTGTGTCAAACGCCTTCTTACAGTCCAAGAAAGCGCAATTTACACACCCCTATCTCTCTCTTGTCTTATTCCTGTCACACTATCACAGAACTCCAGCAGGATTGTGACACAAGATTTCCCGTCCCTGAAACTGTGCTGGTTGTCGTTGATAAGCTCATTCGTTTCTAGGCTTTCCATCACTCTTCTCTTGAAAATTCAATGGATTATATTATAACGTACAATATGTGTCAGTATGTTTTAAACTCTAATCTGTACCTACTCTCTGCCTTTTTGCTTGACGCTTATAGTGGGCTGATGAATCATATCTTGCAAGTATTCTTGTGCCCCATTTTCCTTGGTACCATATCTCCATGGTTGAAATATCTTAATGAAACCTTTCACCATGTTCATCACTATTTGCCCCACATTTCTTCAGTCACAGAGTTGTCAGGAAGTGGAATAGTCTGGAAAGTGACATAGTGGAGTCAGAAACCATACACAGTTTTAAGATGAGGTATGATAAAGCTCATGGAGAAGGGAGAGAGAGGACCTAGTAGCTACAAGTGAAGAGGGGGGCCAGGAGCTATGACTCGGCCCCTGCAACCACAAATAATTGAGTACACACACACCCATGTGTGTGTACTCAACATGTGTGTACACCACACATGTTAGTAGTTACACTGTGTAGTATACTTAGATAAAGATTATATAATCTTCTCCATGACTTTGCATTCTATACATGTCAGTGACACTGGTCTGTAATTTAATGTTTCATGTCTGTCTTCTTTTTTAAAAATTGGGACTATATTTGCTGTCTTCCTTACCTCAGGTAGTCGCCCTGTGTGTGTGTGTGTGTGTGTGTGTGTGTGTGTGTGTGTGTGTGTGTGTGTGTGTGTGTGTGTGTGTACTCACCTAGTTGTGGTTGCGGTTGTCGAGTCACAGCTCCTGGTCCGGCTCTTAACTGGCCGCTGTTAGGTCTCTCTTCCTGCTCCATGAGCTTTATCATACCTCTTCTTAAAGCTATGCATGGATCCTGCCTCGACTAAATCATTTTCCAGATTATTCCACTTACTGACAACTCTGTGGCTGAAGAAATACTTCCTAACATCCCGGTGATTCATCTGAGTCTTCAACTTCCAACTGTGACCCTTTGTTGCTGTATCCCATCTCTGGAACATTATGTCTCTGTCCACCTTGTCGATTCCTCTTAGTATTTTGTATATCATTATCATATCCCCCCTATTTCTCCTGTCCTCCAGTGTCGTCAGGTCGATTTCTCTTAACCTCTCCTTGTAGAACATACCCCTTAGCTCCGGGACCGGTCTAGTTGCAAACCTTTGCACTTTTTCTAGTTTCCTTACGTGCTTGGCTAGGTGTGGGTTCCAAACTGGTGCCGCATACTCCAGTATGGGCCTAACGTACACAGTGCACATGGACCTGAACGATTCCTTATTAAGATGTCGGAATGCTGTTCTTAAGTTTGCTATGCGCCCATAAATTGCCTTTTCCTTGAGTGAGGTTTGAAGTTTCTGGCCCCTTAGACTACTCCGTCTGCGGCCTTCTTTGCAGTTCTCCAGTCTTCATGACTTTGCATTTGGTGGGAAACTCCAGGAGCCAGTTGCTGGACCAGGCCTGCAGCCTGTCTAGATCCCTTTGTAGTTCTGCCTGGTCCTCGTCCGATTGAATTCTTCTCATCAATTTCACATCATTTGCAAACAGGGACACTTCTGAGTCCATTAATTCCGTCATGTCGTTCACAAATACCAGAAACATGGCAATAAATGGTATAAAATTCCGACGCAATGGAAATATAAATGCTTAAGCAGTATAATGTGATCCTTTATTGACAACATTTCGAAACATCACCGGTCCTGGGACTGACTCCTGTGTAACCCAGCTCGTTACAGTTTCCCACTCTGATGCCTCGCCTCGTACCATGACCCGCTGTTGTCTTCCTGACAGGTATTGCCTTATCCACTGCAGTGCCCTCTTAGTTATTCCAGCTTGATCCACGAGTTTTTTCACTAATCCCTTGTGTGGAGCTGTGTCAAACGCCTTTTTACAGTGTAAGAAAATGCAATCTACCCACCCCTCTCTCTCTCTTGCCTTACTGCTGTCACCCAGTCATAGAACTCCAGCAGGTTTGTCACAGGATTTCCTGCCCCTGAAACCGTGCTGGCTGTTGTTGCTAAGCTCATTCCTTTCTAGGTGCTCCACTAATCGTCCCCTGAAAATCTCCTCCATGACTTTACATACTATACATGTCAATGACACTGGTCTGTAGTTTAGTACTTCGAGTCTGTCTCCATTTTTAAAAACTGGGATTACATTTGATGTCTTCCATACCTCAGGTAGTCGCCCTGTTTTGACAGATGTGTTGAATATTGTTGTTAAGGGTACACATAGCGCCTCTGCTCCCTCTTTCAGGACCCATGGAGAAATGTTATTCGGTCTCATCGCCTTTGAGGTATCTAGCTCACTTAGCAGCCTCTTCACTTCTTCCTCGGTTGTATGTATTGTGTCGAACACTTGGTGGTGTACCCCACCTCTCCGTCTTTCTGGAGCCCCTTCTGTCTCCTCTGTGAACGCTTCTTTGAATCTCATGTTGAGTTCCTCACATACTTCACGGTCGTTTCATGTGATCTCTCCTCCTCCTCTTGTGATCTCTCGTGTGTGTTTATGAGTCCCGTCGTATGTACTCACGTATGTATTTTTCATATGTACGCAGTCACTTCATTCACATTGTGCACTATGTACACATTGTGTTTGCGAGCTTAAAATTATTGTGTGTGTGTGTGTGTGTGTGTGTGTATGTGTGTGTGTGTGTGTGTGTGTGTGTGTGTGTGTGTGTGTGTGTGTGTGTGTGTGTGTGTGTGTGTGTGTGTGTGTGTGTGTGTGTGTGTGTGTGTCATCATCTTCCTCGCTGACCAGACCATCACTATAACTGCTGCTCGTCCCCAGAGATGAAGAAACTGCAATCCACCTCGGAGCAGCGTCTCCCACGAAGCAGCTCTTGTTTTTTTAACCCGAGAAGATGTCCAAGTAGAGGGAAGAACAGGAGGTTGACTCCCAGGGTAAGGAGGAGGGGATGAAGGATAGCGCTAGGAATCAGGAATCTAGGTTTTGGTTGTTGGTTTTGGGGAGGAGACAGCCGTGGGAAAAAGGATGGTCGGGGGAAGCGGGACAGACAGTTGATGGTGCAATTGGTGAAGGTGAGGGGACGGCCAGGGAAAGTAAGTGGCATGGGAGACAGCAGAGGGAAGGAGGTAAAGGGCCTCTGTTCAAGGGGCATTGGGATGGTTGGTGAAGTGGCATTGGGATGGCCAGTGAAGGGATAATGAGATAATCAGTGAAGGGGTAATGGATGGCCAGCGAAGGGATAATGAGATAATCAGTGAAGGGGTAATGGATGGCCAGTGAAAGGGTAATGGATGACCAGTGAAGGAATAATGAATGGAGGGGAAGAGAACCAAGGACAAACATTTAATCTGGAAGTTGTGATCCTCACATGTCAGTCAGATTAAAACTTTAGGAAAACACAAGAGTACTGGACTCAAGTCCGGTCAGCCAGATTTAAGTCTGGCTGACCGGTTTCTCTGAATTTTTATGTATATGTTACCTTCCTTACATTCCAACTGCACATTAAGCCATAAAAACCACTTATCTCCATTTACTCCGCTCTAACATGCTCTAGCGAATAGCACTTAAAAAATCCCTTACCCTCTTACCACAACCCTTTCTGGGCCTCTTGCCAAGCTTCAGCTTGGCTTGTCAATGATCTGAGTCGGACCGGTATTGCGACTTTATTTTTCATCCCTACCTGCCTTTCCTCTCATTTTAGATTAAAGCAGTCCACCCTCTTTAAATGACCAAACCATAGCAACCCCACCTTTGCTCCACACTGTCTGCCAGTTATATGCTCTAAGTTCTCGGCAAAATATTCATGCCATCTTCTCTGCCTTTAGCCTCCTTCTTGCTGCAAGGTGTAAAACTTCACATACGTATAAAAATGTTGGTACCTTCTTTTTTTCCACAGATACCTTACCTCATAAACTACCTTTTAACCTTCGTCTGTTCTATCGTTACTGTCATAATCCTTGTCTTTCACCGACCCATCAACCGACATGTCACTCACAGATATCGGAATACATTCTCTTTCTCCATGCTACCTCCCTCCAGTCCAATATCTAAACTTCCATTGTCTTGACTTTCAGAACTCTCACCACTCTTCTCTTTTCCACGTTCAAACTGAATTACCTTCTTTTACACAACCTCCAAAATTCGAGCAAGTGTTTCTAGGAGTAACACGTGTCAGCTATACTGTGTAGGACACAACATTTACCAGGCTAAATGAGGTTCGAATATTGCTTAAAGAGTTCCTGAGAGCCCTAGAAGTTGTAAAATACGTGAAGTAAAAACTTTCAGCGAGAGGCTCACGAATCAAAATTAAAGACCAGGTTTGCTGCAGTGTTGGGATCAATGACACCTCTGAAGTCCATCGATATTTCTATTAATGAGAGAGCTTTCCCAGATATGAAAAGCAGTACTCTAGAGAATGGTGGAGAGAAAGGTTCCACAAATACTGGAGAATTATAAGACAACAGTTACTGAAACACTTAACGAGCCGAGTTAAATTGGAAGTTAAATATCTGCTTACCCAGAAGCAAATTCCAAGCATCTTGAAGTTTATCTTAACAATTAAAAAATGTGAGGTTTCCAGGAAAGACTGGAAATTACTGCAATGCATTAGATGATAAAAAAATAATATACCTTTGAATTATAAATTTTCCAGACAAAACTTTAAACCGGTATGAGTTTTATTTAGTATAATAAAGAAATAAGTTTTAAATGCCTTGCAGAGACAATAAATTATAATTAAACATGAGGGAGATAAATAGCAAAAGTAGGAGAAATAAGGAGAACTGGAGAAAGCGGGAAGAGAATTATAACTAAAGTATGAGAAAGATGCAAAGCGGAAGAACCAAAATAAGACACAGTGCAAATATTTTGAAGCTAATCCACCAATGGTCCACAACTGATGGAATCCGTGTAATTTTTTTCAATCTCAGTTTGTGGTTTAGCTGAAAAAAAATCCAGCGCAGGTATTGTGACCGTCACACCACTGCAAAAACGCATGAATTGCTGAAACGTTATGAAATATCACAGTTGATGACGCAAGTAACACAAGACACTATACATCAATGTGGATGTTTGTGAAGGAGATGATAGTTAATGTTAACGAAGGAACAAAACATAGAGTCTTCTTGAAAGTAGAAGTTATTACAATACCGACAATATGGATGAAGTACACGATCCCAGGACCGAAACACATCCAAAAAGATGCTCTAAGTGCACTTGTAGCCTTTCACCGGCTGTCAAACGGTACGGACCAGGGAACAGTTGAAGGCTTCGCTGTTACCTGAAAGTACTGTATACCAAATCTTAGGAAGCTTAAACTAATTATCCAGAATTATCCATGGTGTTTCTACGCAGAGTTGAGACGCACATGATAACCTGGGACACATGATAACACAGTATATACGATAATAAGAAGTACATGATAGTTAGGATGGAGATGATAACTTAGGACGCATATGATTACATAGGAGTCATATGGAAACCGTGGATGAACCTCAAAACTTACGACGCATATAATAACTTAAGAAGACATGATAACTACAAAGAGACTAGAGAGACCCATGACAACTTCGTCTCAATATTTGCAATAGCGTTCTGAGAAACTTTTCTCTGGGAAGTAATATATAAACTTTCAAATTCTTACTGACGGTGTGAGCATTGTTGTGAGTGCTGTCAACCTGGAGGGTGTTCCGGGGGGTTAACGCCCCCGCTGCCCGGTTCTCGACCAGGCCTCCCGGTGAATCAGTGCCTGACCTGCCAACTGTTACAGCTGGCTGCATGCATTTCAAAGTATGAACCGCAGCCCGGATAATCGAGTACTGACTTTAGGTATCTGTCCAGCTAACTCTTGAAGACAGCAAGGTTTCTCTAGGTAATTCCCCTTGTGTATGATGACAGTTGAACAGTCTTGGGCTCCTGAGATTTATTGAGTTTTATCTCAGTGTATTCATGGCAACCCAGCTTTGTGAGTGTTTCTGTGAGTCGCTGCGAGTGTTGCTATGGGTATTGATGTGAAACACTGTGAATGTTGTGGTGAGTGTTGTGAGTGTTGCTCTGAGTGTTGTCGTGAGTGTTGTAGTGTGTGTTGTTGTGAATGTTGTGTGTTGATGTGAGTGTTGATGTGTGTTGCTGTGAGTGTTGCTGTGTTGTGTGTTGCTGTGAGTGTTGCTGTCAGAGCTGTGGGGATAATCCTAGTCGTATCGGGAAATCGAAAGTAAAAACTTTTCGTACAACTTTCTCTAGCGCCTTGTCAAAGTGCTCCCTGTGGAGTGAGAGTTTTCTCTCACCGATTCTCGCTGCGGTAGTGGCAGAGGAAGAGGATAGGAGAGAGGGCTATCCACTTCCCACCAACAGCTATACCATCACAACATTAGCACATCACCCAACAGCAGCATCACCACTGCAGTAGCACCACCACCACAACGCCACTATCACAGCACCACCACCAGTATATGCGCCACAGTAAACCTTACCACTCACTCGATCAGTCGAACAGAAACTAAAGATCATACCACCGTCTTGAATCCTTTGAAGTCAGGCGTAATTAACTAGGGTAAAGAATCCCTTTTGCATTACTCAGCCCACAATTGAGTACCATATATGTCTTCCGAGAGATTTTCTATCGATTATATCTTGCTATATTTGAAGACTTTCATCACTAGTAAAGTGGGCTCTCAAGCGATAGTAGCGAGAGAAAGATTGATAGAAGATGAGTGGAGGGTCACCGGCACTCTCGTCCAAGCTGGCATCTTCAACACAAGGACGGGGGCTCGACGTGACTCAGGGCGCTCAAGCCGACATTTTCTTGTCACTCAAGAGATTTGCAAATCACGATCATGTCAGAGGTCAACAACGGCGGCTTATGGGATGTGATGCGCCCACACCATCGCGCACACACACGCATAAATACATAACACACGCACTCACACCGAGACGTAGTGACTAGGAGACCAGATTTGGAATCAGCATGAAACCTCACTGCTCTCTTTGAAACTGCAAAGCATGTGTTAGTGCTTAAAGGATTAACGCTAACTCCACCAGTGGTGTTTAGTAGTGATGATGCGAACCTTCAGCTTCCAGAGTTAATTACAAGCAATATGCTGGGAGACGCACCGTCAAGGTGACGTACTAACAAGCAGTATGCTGTTTTTATGCTGAGTTTTTTCTGTAAAATGGATATTCTTGTCAGCATGTGAGCTGTGTATTGGTGTACTCACCTAACTGTACTCACCTAATTGTGGTTACAGGGGTCGAGTCATAGCTTTCGGCCCCGCCTCTTCATTGGTCGCTAGTAGGTCCACTCTTTCCCTGCTCCAAGAGTTTTATCGTACTTCTTCTTAAATCTATATGGTACCTGCTGCCACTACCTCACTTTCCAGACTAATCCACTTCCTGACAACTCTATGACTGAAGAAATGCTTCCTAACATCCCTGTGACTCATCTGAGTCTTCATCTTCCAATTGTGACCCCTTGTTGCTGTGTGGCATCTCTAGAACATCCTGTCTCTGTCCACCTTGTTGATTCCTCTCAGTATTTTTTATGTCGTTGTCATGTGTCCCCTGTCCCTCCTGTCCTCCAGCGTCGTCAGGTCAAGTTCCTTTAACCTCTCCTCGTAGGACATGCCCCTTAACTCCGGGACTAGTCTCAATGCAAACCTTTGCACTTTCTCTACGTTTCTGACGTGCTTGGCCAGGTATGGGTACTCTAAAATGGGCCTGACGTACACGGTGTACAGGATCCGGGGCGACTCCTTACTGATATACCGGAATGCTATTCTTAGGTTCGCCAGACGCCCATATGCTGCAGCAGTAATTTGGTTGATGAGAGCCTCAGGAGATGTGCTCGGTATTATATACACTCCAAGATCCTTTTCCTTGAGTGAGGTTTAGCCTTTGGCCCCCAAGACTGTACTCTGTCTGCGGTCTCCTGTGCCCCTCCTGATCTTCATGACTTTACAGGAGCCAGTTGTTATACCAGGCCTGCAGCCTGTCCAGATCCCTTTGTAGTTCTGCCTGGTCCTCCTTCGATTGAATTCTCCTCATTAACTTCACATCGTCTGCAAACAGGGACACTTCTGAATCTATTCCTTCCGTCATGTCATTCACATATACCACAAACAGCACTGGTCCTAGGACTGACCCCTGTGGAACCCCCGCTCGTCACAAGCACCTACTCTGACACCTCATCGCGTACCATGACTCGCTGATTGCCTTCCCGTCAGATATTCTCTGGTCCATTGCGGTGGGTTCCTTGTTATACCTGCCTGGTCCTTCAGCTTTTGCACTAATCTCTTGTGTGGAACTTTGTCAAAAGCCTTCTTGAAGTCCAAGAAAATGCAATCTACCCACCCCTCTCTGTCTCTTGTCTTATTGCTATCACCTTTTTATAGAAATTCGTGACACAGGAATTCCCTACTCTGAATCTGTGCTGGTTGTCGATTATAAGCTCATTTCTTTCTAGGTGGCCCACCGCTCTTCTCCTGATAATCTCCATGACTTTTCATTCTAAACATGTCAGTGACACTGGTCTGTAGTTTAATGCTGCATATCTGTCTACTTTTTTTAAAAATTGGGACTACATTTGCTGTCTTCCATAGCTTTGGTAATCGCTCTGATTCAATAGATGTGCTCAAGATTGTTGTTAGTGGCACACAAAGTGCCTCTGCATCCTCTCTTAGAACCCACTGAGAGATGTTATCCGGCTCCATCACCTTTGAGATATCAAGTTCTCTTAGCAGCCTCTTCATCTCCTCCTCAGTTGCATGTATTGTGTCCAGCACTTATTGGTGTACCCCGCCTCTCCATCTTTCCGGAGACCTTTCTGTCTCTACTGTGAATACTTGCTTGAATCTCATGTTAAGTTCCTCACATACTTCTAGGTCATTTCTTTAAACTCCTCTCCTTCCTTCCTCAACCTGATTACCTGGTCTTTATCGGTTGTTTTCATCCTGGTGTTACTGTACAACAGCTTCGGGTGAGACTTGGCTTTTGCTGCTATGTCATTTTCGTATTGTTGCTGGGCCTCTCTCCTTACCTGTGCATATTCAGTTCTTACTCTTTGACTACTCTCCTTCTTCTCCTGGGTCCTTTGCCTTCTGTACTTTTTCCATTCTCTAGCTCACTTGGTTGTAGCCTCTCTACACCTTTGGGTGAACCAAGGGCTCGGCCTGGCTTTCTCATTATGTCTATTGCCATTTGGTAGAAACCTCTCCTCTGCTTCCTTCCATTATCTCATTTACTGTTCTCTCTGCCAATTCTCTGTTCCACTGGACCTCGCACAGGAAATTCCTAATGCTTGTATAGTTCCCTCTCATGTAGTTTGGCTTCATTTTTCTTGCCTTCTTGTCTCCCTCTCCACTTGTTTTCGAAGCTTAGAACCACGTGATCACTAGCTGCAATGGGCCTTTCATATGTGATGTCTTCAATATCTGTTATGCTCAAGGTGAATACTAGGTCCAGTCCAACTGGTTCATCCTCTTCCCTATCTCTCGAAGTGTCCCTAATGTGTTAATGAGTGAGGTTTTCCAGTTCCACCTCCAACATCTTAGCCCTCCTCGTTTCTGATTCCCAATGTGGCTCCAGGTTTTTCCAGTTGATTTCTTTGTGATTGAAGTTACCCACGACCAGCAGGTTTGCCCTGCCTTTCTGGTCACTTCAGCCAGTGTGTCAACCATCTCTCTGTTAATCTTATCATATTCCTGTCTTGGCCTCCTGCTGTTCTGTGGTGGGTTATACATCACTGGAGTCACCACCTTGGGACCTCCAGTCTAAAGTGTTCCTATTATATTGTCCCTTGCTTTTCCTCTGTCCCCTCTCCCCACCTCCTCAAAATCCCATTGGTTTTTTGATGAGCAGTGCCACTCCTCTACCCCCTCCCCCTGCTCCTTCTGTCTTTTCTCAGGATCTGTTATCCTGTTGCAAAGATGGGATTTGTTATCATTCCTGAGAGCTTGGTTTCTGTGGCACGGTGTTATGGGATTTTACTGCGTATTGTGGGTTAAGGGTTGTGAGTGTGGGGTGTGTGTTTGGCTGCAGGTTTCTGAGGGCGGTTCTGTGGGTGTTTGCGCACTCTGCTCCACTCAACTCTCTTTCCCCTGTCGTCTCTATGTCATCTCTCTTAGCTGTTGTCGTTCTGCCCTCATTCTGTCGCGGTCTAATAACAGTCTCTGGTAAGTTGTTGATTCCTTTAGTCGTGGTTTCCCCTGCAGGATTCTGTCCCACACTGTTTCTGTCTTGAAAATCAGTTTAACTGGCCAATTTCTCTCCATCGAGTTCCCCAGTATTCTCTGAAAATTTATTGGTGTGTGTGCGTGTGTGTGTGTTTACTCACTTAATTGTGGTTGCAGAGGTCGAGTCATAGCTCCTGGCCTCGCCTCTTCACTGGTCGCTACTAGGTACTCTCCCTGCTCCATGAACTTCATTGTACCTCTTCTTAAGTGTGTGAGTGTGTGTTGCATAGTCATTACTGTTATTGTTGCTAGTGCTAATTTCGATAAGGATACTGTTTGTCATAATAAATTACTACAATGGGAAAATAAAAATAATAATAATAAGAAGAAGAAGAACTGCAAAAGAAAAGAGTAGACTCTGTTTTTTTCCTGTGAATTGTGAGACTGGTAGAACTGTTAGTGGTCCTCTGAGTTTCCTTAGAGGCGCCGGATATAGCGCCATGTAATGGTGGAATTTTTTACGCTGTTTTTGCTCATCGTCTGGCCTCTCTTTTTCATTATTTTTACTTTTCTTCTCTTTTCTACTCACTTCTCAATTTTCTTACTTCGAGGGAGGTGTACTGTGCATGCTCTATTCTCACCTGCCTTGCTGGTCAGGTAAGTACTGAGCTGTTTTTGTCTAAGTGGTGATTTGGTGATTGAATGTAGATTACTTATATGCTAAGTGTATTTGTTTGTACCTTAGAATTGAAGAATGAGACACTTATGCAGCATATAGGAATCTTTATTAAGGAAACGTATATCACATTTGTCAGACACTGCAACATCATGGGATCTTGATACAAGGAATTCTTCAACACTTGTTCAACTTTTGGACGAAGACCTACTTACACTAGGGGATGGTTCCACTGTGATCCCGCCTCCTCCTGCTTCCACTCACCTGACTACCTGACTACAGTATATAAGCCACTTCTTCACCCACATGCTGTACTTTCTTCAAGACTGATGAACTGAACACATCGTTTCCAGGCTGAGGGACTCATTATCTCAAACTCCTCCTCTCTTTACACCGTTCCTCTTTGAACTGGACTGATGAAACCACTGTTTGGCGAAACGTTTCCTCAATAAAGATTCCCATATGTTGCACAAGTGTCTCAGTCTTCATCTTGTCGGTTTTCTAAACCATTTATCACTGTTTATACACTATTTAGCCTTTATCTTTGATTATTTGTTTTATTTTCGTTTTCCTGGTTGTCAGTTTATTAACTGGTTACCCAAAGAGAGAGAGAGAGAGAGAGCTGGACATAAAGAGGAATTTGATATATGTACTGGCACCGTGAATTTGCTGTGGCGTTGTCCTTGTGAAAATTCATCATCTCGTCAGGAGTTAAGAAATTTGTCTACACAGGAGTCTACACAACTGAAAGCAACTCTCAATCCCCGGTCAACCACATTTTCAGAGGAGGCTGCAGCTTCTTCATCTGTGTATCACCAGCATCGGGCTCGAAACGGAACTCCTGTCGCGTCAAAATGCAGAGAAATGCTTCATATCGTCCAGATTCAGCAGACTACGTTGGAAAGTACGGCCGCGCACATCCAGCCTACTTAGTCAAGCCATGATCCACCATGAGACTTGGTCTGGATGTGCTCAAGGGGGAGTTGACCCCCAGAAAAATTCTTCAGGTATCCTGGACAGATACGTAAGGTCAGAAGACGATCAGCCGGGCTGTGGTTCACACGTTCGTATGCCTGGTTGTTCAGGCCCAGATCCACCGGGAGGTCCGGTCAAGGACCGGACCCAGGGGGCGTTGACTCCTCGGAACGGCTTCCAGGTAGACTCCAGGTAGGAAGATGTATTAACCTCCCCTTGGTCCATTCCTACTATTTTTTTTAATTCATAAGAACATAAGAAAGATGGAACACTACATCAGGCCTACTGGTCTATACGAGGCAGGTCCAATTCTCGTACCGGCTTAAGCCAATGACCCAACCTAGTCAGGTCAGGCCACATTCACTTAAGGAAGGAGCACGGCATCAGTCCTAGTAGCACAAGTTAGTCAGGTCCAACACCCACTCGTGTATTTATCTAACCTATTTTTAAAACTACACAACGTTATAGCTTCTATGACGGTACTTGGCAGTTTGTTCCACTCATCTACAACTCTATTACCAAGCCAGTGCTTTCCTATATCCTTCCTAAATCTGAATTTTTCTGAGTTAAAACCATTGCTGTGAGTTCTGTACAGGCTAGATCATTTTAGCAGGTTGTTTACATCCCCTTTATTCATTCCCATTTTCCATTTATACACCTCAATCATATCCCCCCTAATTCTACGCCTTTCTAGAGAGTGCAGATTCAGGGCTTTCAATCTATCCTCACAGGGAAGAGTTCTGATACATGGGATCAAGGCAAGGATTCTGTTTGCTTTATTGCGAACACTTATGCACTGTTGTCTTGGTTTTAGATTACTGCTAACCAGAGCCCTCAAATCCTTTTCGCAGTCAGTAATATTAAGATCTACATTATTTAGTTTATATGAGGCATGGTTATTTTCCTATCGAATGTTTACAACTTTGCATTTGTCTATATTAAACTGCATCTGCCACTTCTCTGACCACTGCATCAGACTATTAAAATCATCCTAGAGTGATCTGATGTCCGCATCAGAATGAATTCGACGGCCTGTTTTGGTGTCATCGGCAAACATGCTTATGTCGCTATTTATTCCCTCATCTATGTCGTTTATGTAGATTGTGAACAACAAGGGACCCAACACCGACTCCGGTGGAATACCGTTCAATGACGCTTTCCCATTCTGATTTCTCCCCATTTATGCAAACTCTCTGCTGTCAACCATGTCTCTATCCAGGAAAAAAATTCTCCTCCTATGCCGTGTGCCTTAATTTTCCTCAATGATGTGGGACTCTATCCAAAGCCTTACCATGATCTACCTCCTTTGTAGGGAAAGAACGCCCTTTTGTAAACCCGTGCTGAGATTCATTTATCAGTTTAAGCTTTTCAAGATAACCTCGAATTGCCTCAGCAATTATTGATTCCATAAATTTTCCCCAATAAGGAGGTTAGGTTTATTGGTCTATAGTTCGTAGCTAAAGACCTGTCACCTGCTTTGAAAATAGGTATCACATTTGCCATTTTCCACTTATCTGGCACAATGCCAGTTTATAGTGATATGTTGAAAAGATTAGCGATAGGTTTACTAAGCTTCTCTTTACATTCCTTTAGAACCATTGTGTACAGTTCATCAGGGCCTGGGGATTTGTTAGGTTTTAATTTATCTGTTTGAGGACCATGTCACTTGTAACCCTAATCGTGCATAGTTTATTATCGTCCTGTTCTACATAATTGATTATTTCTGGAATATCGCTCGTACCTTCCTGCGTAAAAACTGAGAGGAAGTAGGCATTAAAAGTTTTACGCATTTCCATATCACTGTCGGTGAGCTGACCCAAGTAACTTTTGAGATGCCCTATCTTGTCTCTAATCTTACTTCTGTACACCTAAAAGAATTCTTTTGCTAACTCAAAATGATTCAGGTGTACTTCGATTTCCTTTCAACTTTAATCTGATAATCTCTTTATGCTTATCTTATTCCCTTTTTTTATTTCTCTCTTTAACTGAATATATTGATTTCTTAATTGCCTCTCTCCTCTTTTGATTAACCTATATATGCCTCTTTTTTGACCAATGATATGTTTTAATCTAATGTTTATCCATTTAGGATCATTTTTGTTTAATCTGATTTCCCTATTGAGAACATAAGTTTTCTGAGCAACTAGAACTATGCTCTGGAAAACGTCATATCACCAACCATCAGCACCTACCTGACCCATAGTCAGGTCATTCCAGTTCAGCCCACCAAGGTAATTTCTTAGTCCAATGAAGTCAGCCAAGAGAAAGTCAGGGACAGAGACTTGATTGCCATTAATAGGGTAATTCCATGAAATATTAAAACTGAGTGATTTGTTATGGCTTTCCCCAGGTTCATCAATAACCTCATTATGATTAATTAGCGATTTTTTTGCTGGCAAGAACCAAATCAAGCAGGTTATTTCCTCTAGTTGGTTCTGTCACAAACTGTTTCAAAACAATCCTGCAACGTATAAAGTCGCTTGTCTCTAAATTTCCTGTCAAACTGCTCCAGTCAGTTTGTTTAAGGTTAAAAATCTCCCATTAGCACAACATTTTCCTCTATAGATTCCTTACGAATTTCGTCCCATAGAAAGTTTACTGCACTCCCTATCAAGACTCGAATCACGAAATCGTAATGACACGGTTGCAAACAAACCATACCACGGGCGGGGATAGAACTCGCGATCAGAGAGTCTCAAAACTCCAGACCGTCGCATTAGCAACGGTTTGGGGCCCAGAAAATCACACTCAAGATTAGTTTTTTATGGCCTTCGATAAGCTGTAACCAAATAGATTCAATGACTGACACTTCAAATTTTATATCATGTCTAACACAACAGTTTAAATTATCTCTGGCGTATATATCTCTACTCCACTACCCTTCCTGTTGACCCTGTCAGTGTGGAACAGTTTATACCCTTGTATGTGGCTTTCAGAAGGCATTACTCTATCTAACAGATTGAGCCAGATTTATGTTATAGCAATAATATCTATGATTCCTGCACTTGCAATTAATTTTAGCTCAACTATTTTATTCCTTACTCTCCTGCTGTTAGTATAGTATACCTTTAGGGAGCTCGTCTCTCGCTGCCCTCCGCTGTTCCCTTTGTTTGCTACCCTGATCCATTGTCTTTATATGTAACTTTATGACGGATAATGTCTTTTAAACATTTATTGTTTTCAACTCTAGTGCTGCAGCCTATTTCCCACACACACACTCATACCTCTATCTTCTATCAGTTTAAAATTCTAGACATGTCAGCAATGACCCTCTCGATCGAGTTGGCAAATGTTACCACCCCTACCCCAGAGAGATGTACAATATCCTTGCATGCATATCATGTTTGCCATAAAAGTTGTCCCAGTTGTTAATGAATAGGATTGCAAGTTCCTTGCAGTATCTGTCTAGCCAGGAATTTACACTAATTGCGCTAGACATCCATTCACTGTCCAATCCCCTTCTAGGCAAGATGCTACATATGATTGGGACCCCCTCCATTAGACCTAATTAAATGTATAGCTGACCTGTACTTATCTAGCAACTCCTACCCTTCCCGATATCATTTCCACCAGCGCTGAGACAGATAATGGGCTCGTTCCCACTACCTTACATGATATTATCCAACCTGTTGACTATGTCACCAACACCAGCTCCAGGAAAACACACTCTGTCTCAACTTCTTATTCCATTTACAGAAAGCATGGTCCATGTATCTTACCTGTGAGTCACCAACCACAAGAATGCGTTTACCTCTATTAGCAGGGGAGGTAGTGCCTTTATCTTCACTGGCTACTGAAATACACTCATCCTGAAGAACAGAGACGCAATTTCCTCCCTTCAAATCTTCTCTCTTAACTTTCCTTATTTTGATGCTCCTCCCATTGTTAGGAATCACTCACCATTTGTAGCAGGTGCTAGACTGCTCCTCACTGCTGGGAGTGTTTTCGTCTTCACCACCTTCAGCCACCTCGCAGCGAGTGACAGACTGCTCCTCACTACTGCTTAGCCTCATTCCCCTCACCCACTCAAGCCACCTCACACTCACTCTCAGACCCATCAAGGTGAACCTTCAGCCTCCAAATTTCCTCCTGGAGAAGTAGGATCTCCTCCTTCAACACTCTAACCACAGATTTTAAAACACTGCAGAAACAAGCCATGGTTTTGTAACCTTCCACACTAATCCCTAAAGCAGCTCAGGACCATATGACCACTTGTGACCACTGACAACTGACCACTGACCACTGACCACTGATCACTGACCACTGACCACTAACCACTGACCACTGACCACTGACCACTGACCACTGACCACTGACCACTGATCACTGACCACTGATCACTGACCACTGACCACTGACCACTGACCACTGACCACTGATCACTTCTCAGTAGTAGTACCAGTTCCTAGTAACCAGTTACCAGTAACCAGTGTACCAGTAGATGACTCACTACCAACCGTCTCTGCGTGAATCACTGACTGTATTCATATTGCTGCTGACCATAGCAGGATCTCAAACACCCCCTCGCCCATAAGCACTCATGGGTCAGTCTAGTCAGGGAGCCAGATAGAGGCAGGTCGGCTGTTGGCGCTTCACACACATTCCGTTATATTATACGTACTACCAGCCTATGTGAGTATTTTTACTCTATCCACGTTTTCGAAACCCACATGACAAATGGTGACAGCGGTGTGGGAGCGTGGATTTAAGGGTATTTCAAGACGTTAGAAGACTGTTTGTGGGGAGCCGGCAGGTCAAAGGTGAACCGTAGCTAGCCGCTTACCCTCACTCACCACCACCCTGTGTACTCCAGCCTGCTTGCCTGTTACAGCCGTTTTTCAAGCTTCCTGGCTTAGTTCGTGTGCTAATTGCTTCAATCTCCGAGGGGTTGACCCGGATTTTGCAATTAAGCCAGTTAGTAAGCCAGACTGTGGAAGTGAATGCCAGTCAGCCTATCATCCAGCCTGTCTCCTGTCATCCACCTGCTCCTTCATGCTGTGTGCATCGTTACACGTCTTCCAGTCAGCCATTCTCGTGGGTTAAGCCAGTCAGTCAACCCAGCTTCTAACCCAGCTGAGAGAGAGAAGTAAGCCACACAAGTTCCTCTGAAGCATTGTCTCATATGTCGTCATTTGGATGATGCTAAGAGTGGTCTTCACCATCCCTGTGGCATAGAGTGGCTTATCAAGCCACCTTCGTGGGTAGTGAGTGGAGTGCACGCCAGAGCGCCAGCGAGAGTCACGCTCCCTTCACCCACCCGCCACACACTCTTCACTCACCTACCTGTGGCTGTTTGCACCCTTGTACCGGGTCCTAATACTGTTTTGGCTCACATAATTGGTCAAGATTGTAGCTGAGCGCCAATGATAAAGCCAGTTATGTGAGTTCACCTAGAAAGCGCATTTCTTCCGACAACAGTGAGTGTAGGAGGCGTCAGTCATCACCAGCAGGACAAGCTTCACCTCATCACTAGTCATCCTGTCTACTACTCCAGACTCCAGTGATAATTTTCTGTTTAGAGACATTTTTCTTGCATTTAAAGACATTTGCGTGTGTGAGACATTTACGGTGAATTTCTTGTGTACTCTAAGCCTTCTGTTTTCAGTGTAGACTCAGTGTTTCTTTGACTCGTTATTTTTGTAATTTTTTCAGTGTTATCGCTCATCTCATATTTTTTTATCTGTGTTTTTTTATGCTACTCTTTGTCTGTAGTAAGTATTATTGTGTAGTGTACCAGTCAGTCACTCCGTGTGAAGTAATTCATTTTTTTAATCTAGTATTCTTTCAGCATTGTATTCTCCAGTATTTGTCATTGTATTTCATGCAGTGATATTCACCCCAGTATCCTAAATTATCCATTTATTTCTATGTGTACCTTTTTTTTCGTACACCAGCAGTGTCTCATTCCTCTAATTTTTTCGCAGACTTGTGTACCATTATTTTTGCCAGCAAATTTTTGTCGTATCAGTCACAGCAAGATTTTGTTGTAAGAATATACTAAAATAATGAATACGTGAATAAGTGTTGTGTGCCCCGCCACTTGTAAGTGTTACACTTCCCGTTTGTTTCTTGTTTTATTTTATTCATATTTTTCATATTTCTTTGAACAAATTTACTCTTAGTGTAATTTTCTTTTTAACATAAAGTGTTTTCTTTACTCTGAGTAAATTGTTTTGTCTAATTTACAATTAAGAGTTAAAGTGTTCAATCAGTTTTTCTTCATATTTTTATTTTTATTATTTAACCTACATTTTCCCAGTGTAACTTTTATTACTGCATTGATTATTTCTACACCTTATTTTATTGCACTTGTTCTGCAGTGAATTATTTTCTTTTATTGATATTTTTATGCATTATTATTCTCAGTTCATTATTGCATCTTGTTTTTCATTTTATTAATTTTCCTGATGTTATCTTTGCATTATATTTTAATTTTGTTTATGCATTCTTAGAAAATATTTAAATTTCCCAGTTATCTCTCGTTGCATACAATTTAGTAATTTTATTTTATACTTTTTATATTGATTTAAAATTTTATTAGTTAATTACTTTATTAACAAGAGTAAAGACAGCTCATTTTGCATTTAATTCAGTCTCCAGTAATATTTTTACTTGTAAATTCCAATGTAATTTTTATCTTGGTCAGCAGTCCTTTACATTGATTTGTCCTTCCTCTTGCAGTGTATCTTAGACATTTTTTTTATTACTTCTGCAGAATTAGTTGCATCTCTTTTATTTCAATTTTAGCCTTTTGTATCATTTTTATTGTTCATTAATTTTTTGCCTTATTTGTTCTCGTGCAACTTCTTTGCCATTATGTCTCACATACCGTCAAGTGATACTTTAGTGAATGTCGACACTCAGACCTCTCAGGCTACTGCTGCTGCTGTCATCAGTCCTCACAGTTCCTTATCGACTGACAGACCGACCCAGACACTGAGACACTGCAGTTTTACTCATGATTCCCTTGATGCGTTACCTTTATTTAATGGCCATGTACATAGTCTTGAAGCATGGTTTACTGCCATTCGTTCTCGTGCTAATGCTCTAATTGAAGGTCCTCCTTCAGAGGAAAGTCTTATCAGACTTGCGAAAGCTCTTCATCGATCCCCTGCTGCTGTTCACGTTGTTGATCTCCTTGATATGCGAGACTTCAGGAATCTTACTAAGTGGTCACAATATGAGGAACTGATTCGTTCTTTCCTTGTACCAGTAAAAACAGCTGATCCATATGTCGTTCTTCGGGAACTTGTGAATGCTACACCCATGACTAATGAATCGTTGAGTGCATTTGCTGTTTGATTAGACAAACTTTTATCATCATTTATCAATGCTGTCCAGTCCTCAGCTTTTGTCCCTGACGAGGATAAACCATTCACAGCACCGTTTGCTAAAATAGCAGCTTTTGGAGCAATCAAAGAACTAATGCCGCCTGCTTCCATGTGTGCTTATGAGGCTAATCCTCCAACTGTGACGATGGAACCACTTACAGCCCTAAATCATGTACGTTCCTTGTGCCCCCAGGGTACTTTTCCATGTATCAAAAGTAATTTCACACCTATGCCTCAGTCTGCACCACCTCTTGTTTGCGCCACAGCGACAAATCGTGGTCATCAACCATCCCAGCGATCACAAAGGGCCAGTGTACAGAGTCATTATAAACCTCGTAGTATTCATAGTACATTCAGTAACCGTAGTCAGCGGACTTGTTACAACTGTGGTTTCCATGGCCATATTGCAATTAATTGTCCTGATAGTTACCCTAAGAGGCGTCGTACTGATGATGAGTACCAGTCAGATCTTCCCTACTGTACTTATCATAGAATACATGGACATGACACATCTGATTGCAATGCTCTCTACAACCGGGGGAATTCGAGCGCCCCAGTCAAACCGTCCCATGGTGACAGTAGGTGATAATGAGTACTCCATCCCCGTTCACAATTCCTTTGAATTCAAGCCTTAAGCAGTCTCGAGAATGACAATCCTGATGATGATGTTGCTTCACATGTCTCTGACGTAGATGATTTTGGGGATGAGGTGGAACAAATCTTTGCTGATGACAATCCACCTTTTTGTTTGCACATAACTTCCAATGCAACCATAGGCCCTATAGTGCAAGCATCTGTTCATAATGCGCCCGTTCATTTGTTCATGGACTCTGGTGCGCAAGTCAATATTATCAGGTCTAGTTTGTTTAGGGATAAGCAGTTACGACATGTCCTTCTCGTAGAACCGACTCATGTGTCCTCCCTTAGTGGAGTAGCTGGTTCTCACCTGCGTGTCCGAGGTCAGACTTCCCTAACTTTTTCTATCCAAGGTAGAGACTTCACTGCTTCCTTCCTTGTTGTCGACCAGATTACTTTCCCTGGTGACCTTCTACTGGGATTTGCTTCCATGCGAGACTTACGCATTGTGCTCGACCCTTATCGATGGCATGCCCAAATTGATGACTTGATCGTACCATTTTGGGGTTACCAGCTTGGATCCGAGATCTGCCATACTGCCGCAGAGTATGACATTCGAATTAAGTCCTTACAGGCCAGTGCATTTTCCAGTAGCGTACCCAAGCGGTCAGGCACTGATGATCCTGTCACTCCTGTCTGTATTCCTGCAACTTCAGACTTGCAAGATAGTGTCCAGTTACCTCAAGTGTCCGAGGACGCTCTGACTACCTTGAGTGCTGAGCCTATCCCTGCAATGTCTGCTAGTTCAAGTAGTAGTTTCTCCACAGGGGACGCCTTGTCGGAAAACAGTTACTTGCAACAAGTAATGCCATCTCTTGTTGATGTCACATGCCGTCTGCAGAAAGACGTTTCTGTCGCAGCTAGTGCCCTCACTAGAGTGTCTGTTGTTGTTCCTAGTGTTCCAGATGGTGATAACGTCCTAGTTGACAGTGATTCCTGCAAAGTAAAAGGTCTATTTGTTGAACCATCCTTACATGTTGTAAGAGATAGTAAGATCCATTTCTTCCTAGCTAACACTTCTGGTCACAGTGTTCGTCTCAGAGCTAATACCAATCTTGTTGACCTTGTTCACTATCCTTACCCTGTTCAGGTAGAGGATGAGTTGTCACGTGACCAGTGGGTCGGTGCTATTTCTGCCAGGGAGACCTCATCCACTTCACTGGATCAATCTGTTCCACCAGTTGAGGAGAAAGACTTAGCTCCCACTGACTTCCCAGATGAAGTCAAGCGTTTGTTGACTCTGTTGAACAAACGTCGTAAAGCCATTGCCTTACCAGGTGAGAAGATGGGTATTACGACCGTCCCATTGTATTCCACTTGAACCTGGTACTAGACCCATCTATATACCTGCGTACAGAATGCCTCATTCACAAGTTGCTGCCGCAGAAGAATTGATCAATCAAATGCTTGATGATGGAGTTATTGCACCTAGCAATTCACCTTGGAATGCACCCTTGATCCTAGTACCTAAGAAGGATGGTACTTGGCGCCCAGTGATTGACTTTAGGAAGTTAAATGCGAAAACTATTCCAGATCGCTTTCCACTCCCTGTACTGGGTGATCTTTTACGTAACATCGGAGATAACAAAGTCTTTTCAACCCTGGACTTGTTACAAGGGTTTTGGCAAGTCCCTCTTCACGAGGACAGCCAAGAGCTAACTGCATTCTCCACTCCTACAGGTCATTATCACTACCTCCGTATGGCGTTTGGATTACGATCCTCCGCTATCATGTTCTCAAGGCTCATGACTAATATCTTTAGAGGTCTCATAGGTAATGCACTTATGGTGTACATAGATGACGTAATCGTCATGTCTAAAGATGTGGATACACACTTGAAAAGACTTGATGTAGTACTTGGTAAGCTTGAAGAAGCCAATTTAAAGATCAAACTGTCTAAATGTCAATTTTTCAGATCAGAAATTAAGTTTCTTGGTCACGTAGTCACTCCTAGAGGGGTTACGACTGACCAAAGTAAAGTAACTGCAGTATTAAGTTTTCCAACTCCCAAAACTGCTGATGCCGTAAGATCCTTTGTGGGCTTAGCAGGTTTTTATAGATCTTTTATTGCCAATTTTTCTTCCATAGCTGCTCCTCTAACTGAGTTGCTTAAGAAAGATGCTCCTTTTGTTTGGACCTTCCGTCAAGAAAGAGCATTCCAAACTCTAAAAGAAAAGCTAACATCTGCTCCAATTTTGAAATTTCCAGATTTTTCTAAGCCCTTCTATCTGACAACTGATGCTAGTTCAATTGGCATAGGCGCCGTACTAGCTCAGAAGACCGATGGCAAGTACAACGCAGTTGCATTTGCTAGCCGAGTCCTTACAAAGGCTGAACGTAATTATACAGTAACTGAGCAAGAAGCTTTAGCAATAGTATGGTCTTTAAAGCACTTCCGAGACATTATTTATCAGTACTCTGTTCATGTCTTGGCAGACCATGCTCCACTGATACCTTTATTCCAGAACAAACAACCTACTGGAAGGTTAGCCAGATGGACCTTGACTATCCAAGAGTTCAATCCCACCTTTGAACACTTACCTGGCAAGTCAAATGTAGTCGCAGATGCTTTATCACATGTTAGTATAGTAACTGCAGACCCTCCATTTAGTGCTGAAGATGTAAAGAATGCTCAACGAACAGATCCCATGTGGTCTGGTGTGATTCGATTCCTGCTCCAGGAAGATCTTATTCTGACTGTGAAGCCACCAGCACCCATCAGTGACTTTGTCATGAACCAAGAATTACTGTATCGAACAGCCGAATTGGGTACTCCTAGCAGAAGAGTTTACCAGTTAGTAATTCCACAGTCACTAGTGAATGTAGCTTTACAGCTAGTTTACGATGTACCAGGTGTTGCGCACCCTGGTATGGATCGTTCAGTAAAACAAGCCAGATTGAAATACTTTTGGCCTCGTATGGCAACTGATATTTCTGAGTATGTTAAGAAATGTAGTGTCTGCATGCAACATAAAGGTAATGCTAATGGCCCTAATCCAATCCAAGTGTATCCAACTACTAGCGAACCGTGGGAAAGAGTTGCGCTAGATTTGTTAACTAATTTCCAATGTTCCCTCCAGGGCAACAAACATCTGTGTGTTATGGTAGATCATTTCACCAGATATTGTGAGTTAGTTCCTATTGCAGATAAGACTGCCGAGACAGTAGCTAAAGCGTTTAAAGAATGCATTATCTGCAGGCATACCACCCCTAAGTCCCTAGTAACAGATAATGGAGGTGAGTTCTGTAATGAGATTCTTGAAAATTTGTGTACCTTGTACAAGATCTCTAAATCCACCATTGTTAATCATCATCCTGCCAGCAATGGGTTAGCGGAAAGAACCAATAAAAAAGTACTTGATGTCTTGAGAGCCACTATCAATCCCAACAGTGAAACTTGGGATGAAGTTATACCTGATGTGCAGTGTGCTATAAATTCTGCTTACAATGTTTCCATAGGTGACACTCCACATTATGCATTGTATGGTGTAGATAAACGGTTGCCTTATGAGTTGTTATATTCTAATCCGAAACCAAATTACAACCCTGATGATTTCATAGCAACTCGTACCAGCTTAGCTCAAAGTGTTTTTAGAAGAATCCGTGAAACACTTCATAAATCAACAGCAGAATTTACAAGAGTCGCAAACACTCGAGTAAAGCCATCCAAAATCAAAGTAGGTTCGAGAGTTATGCTGACTAACTTTAACAAAACGTCTGCAATGCCAAAGCTTGATCAAAAGTTTGTTGGTCCTTATCGAGTAGTTGAACATCTCACTGGTAATAAGTATAAGGTTAGAGAAATTAGTACTGGTCAGTATAAAGAATCGCATTTAGATCATATGAAGTTAGTATGTGATGATAATGATGTTCCAACCCAGACTAATGTGACAGACTCTGACAATTCTCCTGACCCTGTACTCTCTTCCTCTGATACTCAGTCAGACGATCAACCTGAATGTCGTTATTCCCTACGTACACGACAGGTATTGAGAAATCCTCAAGTATCATTTGTAACTACCAATTCAGATTTGCCTCAAATACAGCATGAGTTAGCCAGTGCAACAGAGTTTGATCCTCCCAGAGATGACACCCATTCTGCATATGTCAATCTCACCCTAGCAGAGTTGGGGTTAAATGTAAATAACCTGTATAGATAATTACAGTATCAGCTTATCAGTATTCAAGAATTTCTTTTTGTGTTCACGTTCTCTCCGAATTCTGAGAGTTAACAGTCTAGATTTGAGTGCACCGAATCTGCCTTTCTGTTAAACACTTCTTTCTTTGTATATATTCCTTCCTCAGAATCCGTAGATCACAGGAATACAGATTGATCGATCAAATTTTTTTTTATCACTTCTATTGTGTAATCTCAACGTTGAGTTTCATTCGATGAGTTGTGCTATATTATACCTTGTATTGCATTACAGTTTCAGCTACGTAAGCTTCCATTCCAATATTCTACTTATGTATGTTATAATGTTCATTTGTTGTGTACTTTGACATTGTATAGAATCAGCCCAAGCCGTATACCTGCCATCTCTAGTTTGTATTAGTTGTATGTCGGGACGACATACGTTAGCGTCGCCGAGCTCTCAGTAGTAGTACCAGTTCCTAGTAACCAGTTACCAATAACCAGAGTACCAGTAGATGACTCACTACCAACCGTCTCTGCGTGAATCACTGACTGTATTCATATTGCTGCTGACCATAGCAGGATTTCAAACACCCCCTCGCCCATAAGCACTCATGGGTCAGTCTAGTCAGGGAGCCAGAGAGAGGCAGGTTGGCTGTTGGCGCTTCACACACATTCCGTTATATTATACGTACTACCAGCCTACGTGAGTATTTTTACCCTATCCACGTTTTCGAAACCCACATGACACACTGACCACTGATCACTGACCACTGACCACTGACCACTGATCACTGACCACTGATCACTGACCACTGACCACTGATCACTGACCACTGACCACTGACCACTGATCACTGACCACTGACCACTGACCACTGATCACTGACCACTGACCACTGACCACTAACCACTGACCACTGACCACTGACCACTGATCACTGACCACTGATCACTGACCACTGACCACTGACCACTGATCACTGACCACTGACCACTGACCACTGACCACTGACCACTGATCACTGACCACTGATCACTGACCACTGACCACTGATCACTGACCACTGACCACTGACCACTGATCACTGACCACTGACCACTGACCACTGACCACTGACCACTGACCACTGATCACTGACCACTGACCACTGACCACTGACCACTGATCACTGACCACTGACCACTAACCACTGACCACTGACCACTGACCACTGACCACTGACCACTGATCACTGACCACTGATCACTGACCACTGACCACTGACCACTGACCGCTGATCACTGACCACTGACTACTGACCACGGACCACTGACGACTGACCACTGACCACTGACCACTGATCACTGACCACTGACCACTGACCACTGACCACTGATCACTGACCACTGACCACTAACCACTGACCACTGACCACTGACCACTGACCACTGACCACTGATCACTGACCACTGATCACTGACCACTGACCAACGACCACTAATCACTGACCATTAACCACTGACCACTGACCACTGACCACTGACCACTGACCACTGATCACTGACCACTGACCACTGATCACTGACCACTGACAACTGATAACTGACCACTGATCACTGACCACTGACCACTGACCACTGACCACTGACCACTGACCACTGATCACTGACCACTGACCACTGACCACTGACCACTGACCACTGATCACTGACCACTGACCACTGACCACTGATCACTGACCACTGACCACTGATCACTGACCACTGACCACTGACCACTGACCACTGATCACTGACCACTGACCACTGACCACTGACCACTGACCACTGATCACTGACCACTGACCACTGATCACTGACCACTGACAACTGATAACTGACCACTGATCACTGACCACTGACCACTGACCACTGACCACTGACCACTGATCACTGACCACTGACCACTGACCACTGACCACTGACCACTGATCACTGACCACTGACCACTGATCACTGACCACTGATCACTGACCACTGACCACTGACCACTGACCACTGACCACTGACCACTGACCACTGACCACTGACCACTGACCACTGACCACTGACCACTGATCACTGACCACTGACCACTGATCACTGACCACTGATCACTGACCACTGACCACTGACCACTGACCACTGATCACTGACCACTGACCACTGACCACTGACCACTGACCACTGATCACTGACCACTGACCACTGATCACTGACCACTGACAACTGATAACTGACCACTGATCACTGATCACTGACCACTGACAACTGATAACTGACCACTAATCACTGACCATTAACCACTGACCACTGACCACTGACCACTGACCACTGACCACTGATCACTGACCACTGACCACTGATCACTGACCACTGACAACTGATAACTGACCACTGATCACTGACCACTGACCACTGACCACTGACCACTGACCACTGACCACTGACCACTGATCACTGACCACTGACCACTGACCACTGACCACTGACCACTGATCACTGACCACTGACCACTGACCACTGATCACTGACCACTGACCACTGATCACTGACCACTGACCACTGACCACTGACCACTGACCACTGACCACTGATCACTGACCACTGACCACTGACCACTGACCACTGATCACTGACCACTGACCACTGATCACTGACCACTGACCACTGACCACTGACCACTGACCACTGACCACTGATCACTGACCACTGACCACTGACCACTGACCACTGACCACTGACCACTGATCACTGACCACTGACCACTGACCACTGATCACTGACCACTGACCACTGACCACTGACCACTGACCACTGACCACTGACCACTGACCACTGATCACTGACCACTGACCACTGACCACTGACCACTGACCACTGACCACTGACCACTGACCACTGATCACTGACCACTGACCACTGACCACTGACCACTGACCACTGATCACTGACCACTGACCACTGACCACTGACCACTGACCACTGACCACTGACCACTGACCACTGACCACTGACCACTGATCACTGACCACTGACCACTGATCACTGACCACTGACCACTGACCACTGACCACTGACCACTGACCACTGATCACTGACCACTGACCACTGACCACTGACCACTGACCACTGATCACTGACCACTGACCACTGACCACTGATCACTGACCACTGACCACTGACCACTGACCACTGACCACTGACCACTGACCACTGACCACTGATCACTGACCACTGACCACTGACCACTGACCACTGACCACTGACCACTGACCACTGACCACTGACCACTGATCACTGACCACTGACCACTGACCACTGACCACTGACCACTGATCACTGACCACTGACCACTGACCACTGACCACTGACCACTGACCACTGACCACTGACCACTGACCACTGATCACTGACCACTGACCACTGACCACTGACCACTGACCACTGACCACTGACCACTGACCACTGATCACTGACCACTGACCACTGACCACTGACCACTGACCACTGACCACTGACCACTGACCACTGATCACTGACCACTGACCACTGACCACTGACCACTGACCACTGACCACTGACCACTGATCACTGACCACTGACCACTGACCACTGACCACTGACCACTGACCACTGACCACTGACCACTGACCACTGACCACTGACCACTGATCACTGACTGACCACTGACCACTGACCACTGATCACTGACCACTGACCACTGACCACTGACCACTGACCACTGACCACTGACCACTGACCACTGACCACTGATCACTGACCACTGACCACTGACCACTGATCACTGACCACTGACCACTGACCACTGACCACTGACCACTAACCACTGACCACTGACCAGTGATCACTGACCACTGACCACTGATCACAGACCACTGACCACTGATCACTGACCACTGACCACTGACCACTGACCACTGACCACTGACCACTAACCACTGACCACTGACCACTGATCACTGACCACTGACCACTGACCACTGACCACTGATCACTGACCACTGACCACTGACCACTGATCACTGACCACTGACCACTGACCACTGATCACTGACCACATATTTTTTCCTTATATTTCTTCTCGGTACTTTACTGCAGGAAAAAGGTCAACAGGCGTTTTGTTATAATAATAATAATAATAATAATAATAATAATAATAATAATAATAATAATAATAATAATAATAATAATAATAATAATAATAATAATAACAGCAAGAAAATGAGATTCGACAAATAAGATATATAGTAGAAAAATGATAGGCGTACCTCATTAGACGCAGGTGTGCGTCCATCAAACGTAGGTGTGCGTCCATCAAACGTAGGTGTGCGTCCATCAAACGTAGGTGTGCGTCCATCAAACGTAGGTGTGCGTCCATCAAACGTAGGTGTGCGTCCATCAAACGTAGGCGTGCGTCCATCAAACGTAGGCGTGCGTCCATCAAACGTAGGCGTGCGTCCATCAAACGTAGGTGTGCGTCCATCAAACGTAGGCGTGCGTCCATCAGATGTAGGTGTGCGTCCATCAAACGTACGTGTGCGTCCATCAGATGTAGGTGTGCGTCCATCAAACGTAGGCGTGTGTCCATCAAACGTAGGCGTGCGTCCATCAAACGTAGGCGTGCGTCCATCAAACGTAGGCGTGCGTCCATCAGATGTAGGTGTGCGTCCATCAAACGTACGTGTGCGTCCATCAGATGTAGGTGTGTGTCCATCAAACGTACGTGTGCGTCCATCAGATGTAGGTGTGCGTCCATCAAACGTAGGCGTGCGTCCATCAGATGTAGGTGTGCGTCCATCAAACGTACGTGTGCGTCCATCAGATGTAGGTGTGTGTCCATCAAACGTAGGCGTGCGTCCATCAGATGTAGGTGTGCGTCCATCAAACGTACGTGTGCGTCCATCAGATGTAGGTGTGTGTCCATCAAACGTACGTGTGCGTCCATCAGATGTAGGTGTGCGTCCATCAAACGTAGGCGTGCGTCCATCAAATGTAGGTGTGCGTCCATCAAACGTAGGCGTGCGTCCATCAAACGTAAGCGTGCGTCCATCAAACGTACGTGTGCGTCCATCAGGTGTAGGTGTGCATCCATCAAAGTAGGTGTGCATCCATCAAACGTAGGCGTGCGTCCATCAAACGTAGGCGTGCGTCCATCAAACGTACGTGTGCGTCCATCAGATGTAGGTGTGCGTCCATCAAACATAGGTGTGCGTCCATCAAACGTAGGCGTGCGTCCATCAAACGTAGGCGTGCGTCCATCAAACGTACGTGTGCGTCCATCAGATGTAGCTGTGCTTCCATCAGACGTAAGTGTGCTTCCATCAGAAGCAGGTGTGCGTCCGTCAGACGTAGGTGTGCCTTCATAAGACGTGAGAGACCATCAGACGTAAGTGTGCGTCCATCAGACGTAAGTGTGCGTCCTTCAGACGTAGTTGTGCGCCCATCGGATGTAAGTGTGCCTCCATCAGCTGAGCTGTCACGTTGTGAATACAAAGTGCGTGGCACCCTGGGAAGTGCCACTCTCAGCTGACCACCTCAAAGGATTTACTGTTGTTGCTGTTACTACCGTTGCTGCTTCTACTGTTGCTGCTGTTTCTTCTGCTGGTACTGACCTGAATTTGCTGTTGTTGTTCCTGCTGCTGTTACTGTCGTTGCTGTTTCTATTGTAGTTGCTGTTTCTCCTGCTGGTATTGCGTTTACTGCTGCTGTTTTTGCTGTTGTTACTTGTACTATTTTATTGTTAATGCTACTACTGTTATTGCTGTTAACATGGCTGTTGCTGCTGTTAAACATTGCTGTTGTTATTACAGCTTGGATTTCAAAATTCATAGGCAAAGTCTTAATACTGAACCATTCTCCCTCTCTCTCTCTCTCTCTCTCTCTCTCTCTCTCTCTCTCTCTCTCTCTCTCTCTCTCTCTCTCTCTCTCTCTCTCTTTCTCTCTCTGTCTCTTTCCGTCTTTCTGTCACTCTGTCTCTGTCTCTGCCTCTTTCTCTCTCTGTCTCTCTTTCTGTCACTCTGTCTCTGTTTCTGCCTCTGTCTCTCTCTGTCTCTCTGTCTCTCTCTCTCTCTCTCTCTCTCTCTCTCTCTCTCTCTCTCTCTCTCTCTCTCTCTCTCTCTCTCTCTCTCTCTCTCTCTCTCTCTCTCTCCCTCTCTCTCTCTCTCTCTCTCGCTCTCTCCTTCTCTCTCTCTTTCTCGCTCTCTCCAATCTTTCTCTTTCTCTCTCTCTCTCTCCCTCTCTCTCTCCCTCCCTCTCTCTCTCTCTCTCTCTCTTCTCTCTCTCTTTCTCGCTCTCCCCCCCTTTCTCTGTCTCTCTCTGGGATGTGTTCGGGTTGGTTAATTGGAGTTGTATCACAGTTGCAATGTGATCCCGCCCTCACCAGCAGCTCTAGATTCTCTTCACTTCCTTGTAAGCCGAGACGCTCTCCTCCCCAGTAGCAGCAGCAGTTGTAACAGAGGTGCTATCAGAGAAAGCAGAGGCAATAGAAAAAGCAACGAATGTAGCAGCAGCAGTGGTAGTAGCAGCAGTGGTAGTAGCAGCAGTGGTAGCAGCGTTGCGGTAGTGTTAAGCAGTGGCAGCAGCAGCAGGCAGTAGCAAGTTGCGGTAGCAGCAGTGGTGGCAGTAGCAGCAGTGGCAGTAGCAACAGGGTAGTAGCAGCGGTAGTGTTGTTATGGTAGTAGCAGCAGGTGCAGTGGTGGGTAGTAGCAGCAGTGGTGTAGCAGCAGTGGTAGCAGTTACAGGCAGCGCTGTTGCGGTAAGGTGCGGTGGCAGCAGCAGGTAGTAGCAGCAGTGGCAGTAGCAGGTAGTAGCAGCGGTGGTAGCAGCAGGTAGTAGCAGCGGTGAGATAGTAGCAGCAGTAGTAGTAAATTAGACACACGTGTACTTCTGGGCAGTCTTTATTGCGAAATAGTTTGTCATCATCAGTGAGCCATCGTTCATACAGCGAGCAATCTTGAAGAACAGAGAATGAGGTAACGTCCGTTCTGGGAGTCGATGGCCAGTCCATCAATCGAATAGAATACGGCATACGTGCTGAGAAGGAGCTTATAAACCGTTGGCAGAAGAGGTGCAGAAGCTACAGGTCGCAATATCATCAATGTTGAAGTAGGTCGTGCCTAAGAATTAGGCGAAGAATTCTAAGTATTAAGATCCCAAGAAGTTGCAGTGTCTGACAGGTTTGTAGATGAATGGTTCAGAGAACCGACATGTTGATAAATTAGACACATGTGCAACTCTTGGGTATCTTTACACCACCTATGACTGCTGCACTTCTCCTGCCAACGGTTTATAAGCTCCTTCTCAATACGTATGCCGTATTCTATTCAAGATTGATGGACTGACCACATCGATTCGCAAGCCGAGGGACTGATTACTCATTCTCCTCCTGTCTTCAAGATTCTCCTTTGTATGACTGGATGAAGCCAATGTGTGGCGAAACGTTTCAATAAAGATACCAAGAGTTGCACATGTGTCTAATTTATCAACATGTCGGTTCTCTGGAACCATTCATCTGCCAAAGCAGTAGTAGTAGCAGCAGTGGTAGTAGCGTTGGCAGCAGCGCGCTGCTACAGCAGCCAATATGCAGCAAGCGTTGCGGCAGCAGCGTTGGCGGCAGCGAGCGTTGCACGGCAGCAGCGTTAAGCGCCAGTTGTTACAGCGCCAGCAGCAGCACTGGCAGCGGCTGGCGGCAGCATAGTTGCTAGCGTTGCTGCAGCAGCAGCTATGCGCGCTGCGCAGCGGCAGCAGCGCTGGCGGCAGCGGTTGCCAGCGGCAGCAGCGTTGGCGGCAGCAAGCGTTGCGACAAGGTTGCGCAGCGTTGCCGCGGCAGCAAGCTGCCAGCCTGTTAAGCACCGCCCGCTGCTGCGGCAGCAGCGTTGGCGGCAGCATATCACGGCAGTACAGCGGCAGCAGCGTTAAGGCAGCAGCTGTTGCGGTGAGTTGCGGGCAACAGCGTTGTTTACGCCGCGGCAGCAAGCGCTAAGCGGCAGCAGCGTTGCGCAGCAGCCGTTGCGCGCAGCAAGGCGCAGCAAGCTGCTGGCGGCAGCAAGCAAGGCGGCAGGCGTTGGCGGCAACAGCGTTGCCACAGCAAGCGGCAGCTGTTGCGCGTAGCAGCATGGCGGCAGCGGAGCGTTGCGGCAGCAAGCGTTGCTGCGTCGCTGCGGCAGCAGCTACACTGGCAGCAAGGCGGCAGCAGCTGCTAGCTTTCGCAGCAGCGTTAAGTGCAGCCAGCGTTGGGCGGCAGCAGCGTTGCGGCACCAGCTGCTGCTTCGGCAGCAGCTGCTGCAGCCCAGCAGCCGTTGCGGCAGCGTTGCAGCAGCATGTTGCGCAGGCGCGCCAGTATTGTTACGGCAGCAGCAAGCGCGACAGCGTTGCCGCGCAGCGTTGCTTGGGCGGCAGCAGCAAGGCGGCAGCGTTGCTGGCGGCAGCAGCTGTTACGGCAGCAGCGTTGCGGCAGCGTTGCCGGCGGCAACAGGTAGCACCAGCAGTGGTAGTAGCAGCAGTGGTAGTAGCAGCAGTGGTAGTAGCAGCAGTGGTAGCAGCAGCAGTGGTAGCAACAGAAGTGGTAACAACACCAACTGCAGCACTAGTAGCTCCAACAGCACCAGCAGCGGCAGCGGTGGTTACAGAAGAAGAAACGGTAGCACGGTAGAAGTGGAAGTGGTAGTAAGAGAAGTAGCAGCAGCCACACAAGTACCAACAGCAGCACAAGCAACAGCAGTAGCAACAGCCACACAAGTAACAACAACAGGATAAGCAACAGCAGTAGCAGCAGCCACACAAGTAGCAACAGCAGCAAGTAGCAAGCAGCAGCAGCAGCAACAGCAACAGCCACAGTAGCAGCAGCACACAACAGTAGTAGCAACAGCACGCAAGTAGCAACAGCAACAAGTAGCAGCAGCCACACAAGTAGCAACAGCCACACAAGTAGCAACAGCAGCACAAGCAACAGTAGTAGCAACAGCCACGCAAGTAGCAACAGCAGCACAAGCAACAGCAGTAGCAGCAGCCACACAAGTAGCAACAGCAGCACAAGCAACAACAGTAGCAGCAGCCACAGAAGTAGCAATAGCAGCACAAGCAACAGCAGTAGCAGCAGCTACGCAAGTAGCAACAGCAGCACAAGCAACAGCAGTAGCAGTAGCCACACAAGTAGCAACAGCAGCACAAGAAACAGCAGTAGCAGCAGTCACACAAGCAGCAACAGCAGCACAAGTAACAACAGTAGCAACAGCCACACAAGTAGCAACAGCAGCACAAGCAACAGCAGTAGCAGCAGCCACACAAGTAGCAACAGCAGCACAAGCAACAACAGTAGCAGCAGCCACACAAGAAGCAACAGCAGTACAAGCAACAGCAGTAGCAACAGCCACACAAGTAGCAACAGCAGCACAAGCAACAGCAGTAGCAGCAGCCACACAAGTAGTAACAGCAGCACAAGCAACAGCAGTAGCAACAGCAGTAGCAACAACAGTAGCAACAGCCCCACAAGCAGCAACAGCAGTAGCAACAACAGTAGCAACAGCCCCACAAGCAGCAACAGCAGTAGCAACAGCCACACAAGTAGCAACAGCAGAAGCAGCAGCCACTCAAGTAGCAACAGCAGCACATGCAACAGCAGTAGCAACAGCCACACAAGTAGCAACAGCAGCACAAGCAACAGCAGTAGCAACAGTCACACAAGTAGCAACAGCAGCACAAGCAACAGCAGTAGCAGCAGCCACACAAGTAGCAACAGCAGCACAAGCAACAGCAACAGCAACTTGCACACAAGTAGCAACAGCAGCACAAACAACATCAGTAGCAGCAGCCACACAAGTAGCAACAGCAGCACAAGCAACATCAGTAGCAGCAGCCACACAAGGAGCAACAGCAGCACAAGCAACAGCAGTAGCAGCAGCCACACAAGTAGCAACAGCAGCACAAGCAACAGCAGTAGCAACAGCCACACAAGTAGCAACAGCAGCACAAGCATCAGCAGTAGCAACAGCCACAAAAGTAACAACAGCAGCACAAGCAACAGCAGTAGCAACAGCAGTAGCAACAACAGTAGCAGCAGCCACACAAGTAGCAACAGCAGTAGCAACAGCCACACAAGTAGCAACAGCAATATCAACAGCCACACAAGTAGCAACAGCAGCACAAGCAACAGCAGTAGCAACAGCAGTAGCAACAGCAGTAGCAACAACAGTAGCAGCAGCCACACAAGTAGCAACAGCAGTAGTAACAGCCACACAAGTAGCAACAGCAGTAGCAACAGCCACACAAGTAGCAACAGCAGCACAAGCAACAGCAGTAGCAACAGCCACACAAGAAGCAACAGCAGTACAAGCAACAGCAGTAGCAACAGCCACACAAGTAGCAACAGCAGCACAAGCAACAGCAGTAGCAGCAACCACACAAGTAGTAACAGCAGCACAAGCAACAGCAGTAGCAACAGCAGTAGCAACAACAGTAGCAACAGCCCCACAAGTAGCAACAGCAGTAGCAACAGCCACACAAGTAGGAACAGCAGTAGCAGCAGCCACACAAGTAGCAACAGCAGCACATGCAACAGCAGTAGCAACAGCCACACAAGTAGCAACAGCAGCACAAGCAACAGCAGTAGCAACAGCCACACAAGTAGCAACAGCAGCACAAGCAACAGCAGTAGCAGCAGCCATATAAGTAGCAACAGCAGCACAAGCAACAGCAGTAGCAACAGCCACACAAGTAGCAACAGCAGCACAAGCAACAGCAGTAGCAGCACCCACACAAGTAGCAACAGCAGCACAAGCAACAACAGTAGCAGCAGCCACACAAGGAGCAACAGCAGCACAAGCAACAGCAGTAGCAGCAGCCACACAAGTAGCAACAGCAGCACAAGCATTAGCAGTAGCAACAGCCACTAAAGTAACAACAGCAGCATAAGCAACAGCAGTAGCAACAGCAGTAGCAACAACAGGAGCAGCAGCCACACAAGTAGCAACAGCAGTAGCAACAGCCACACAAGTAGCAACAGCAATAGCAACAGCCACACAAGTAGCAACAGCAGTAGCAAAAGCAGTAGCAACAACAGTAGCAGCAGCCACACAAGTAGCAACAGCAGTAGTAACAGCCACACAAGTAGCAACAGCAGTAGCAACAGCCACACAAGTATCAACAGCAGCACAAGCAACAGCAGTAGCAACAGCCAAACAAGTAGCAAAAGCAGCACCAGCAAAAGCAGTAGCAACAGCCACACAAGTAGCAACAGCAGCACAAGCAACAGCAGTAGCAGCAGCCACACAAGTAGCTATAGCAGCACAAGCAACAGCAGTAGCAACAGCCACACAAGTAGCAACAACAGCGCAAGCATCAGCAGTAGCAACAGCCACACAAGTAGCAACAACAGTAGCAGCAGCCACACAAGTACCAACAGCAGCACAAGCAAAAGCAGTAGCAACAGCCACAGAAGTAGCAACAACAGAACAAGCAACAGTAGTAGCAGCAGCCACACAAGTAGCAACAGCAGCATAAGCAACAGCAGTAGCAACAGCCACACAAGTAGCAACAGCAGCACAAGCAACAGCAGTAGCAACAGCCACACAAGTAGCAACAGCAGCACAAGCAACATCAGTAGCAGCAGCCACACAAGTAGCAACAGCAGCACAAGCAACAGCAGTAGCAGCAGCCACACAATTAGCAACAGCAGCACAAGCAACAGCAGTATCAGCAGCCACACAAGTAGCAACAGCAGCACAAGCAACAGCAGTAGCAACAGCCACACAAGTAGCAACAGCAGCACAAGCAACAGCAGTAGCAACAACCACACAAGTAGCAACAACAGCACAAGCAACAGCAGTAGCAGCTGCCACACAAGTAGCAACAGCAGCACAAGCAACAACAGTAGCAGCAGCCACACAAGTAGCAACAGCAGCACAAGCAACAGCAGTAGCAGCAGCCAAACAAGTAGCAACAGCAGCACAAGCATCAGCAGTAGCAACAGCCACACAAGTAGCAACATCAGCACAAGCAACAGCAGTAGCAACAGCAGCACAAGCAACAGCAGTAGCAACAGCCACACAAGTAGCAACAGCAGTAGCAGCAGCCACACAAGTAGCAACAGCAGCACATGCAACAGCAGTAGCAACAGCCACACAAGTAGCAACAGCAGCACAAGCAACAGCAGTAGCAACAGCCACACAAGTAGCAACAGCAGCACAAGCAACAGCAGTAGCAGCAGCCACACAAGTAGCAACAGCAGCACAAGCAACAGCAGTAGCAACAGCCACACAAGTAGCAACAGCAGCACAAGCAACATCAGTAGCAGCAGCCACACAAGTAGCAACAGCAGCACAAGCAACATCAGTAGCAGCAGCCACACAAGGAGCAACAGCAGCACAAGCAACAGCAGTAGCAGCAGCCACACAAGTAGCAACAGCAGCACAAGCAACAGCAGTAGCAACAGCCACACAAGTAGCAACAGCAGCACAAGCATCAGCAGTAGCAACAGCCACAAAAGTAACAACAGCAGCACAAGCAACAGCAGTAGCAACAGCAGTAGCAACAACAGTAGCAGCAGCCACACAAGTAGCAACAGCAGTAGCAACAGCCACACAAGTAGCAACAGCAGCACAAGCAACAGCAGTAGCAACAGCCACACAAGAAGCAACAGCAGTACAAGCAACAGCAGTAGCAACAGCCACACAAGTAGCAACAGCAGCACAAGCAACAGCAGTAGCAGCAACCACACAAGTAGTAACAGCAGCACAAGCAACAGCAGTAGCAACAGCAGTAGCAACAACAGTAGCAGCAGCCACACAAGTAGGAACAGCAGTAGTAACAGCCACACAAGTAGCAACAGCAGTAGCAACAGCCACACAAGTAGCAACAGCAGCACAAGCAACAGCAGTAGCAACAGCCACACAAGAAGCAACAGCAGTACAAGCAACAGCAGTAGCAACAGCAGTAGCAACAACAGTAGCAACAGCCCCACAAGTAGCAACAGCAGTAGCAACAGCCACACAAGTAGCAACAGCAGTAGCAGCAGCCACACAAGTAGCAACAGCAGCACATGCAACAGCAGTAGCAACAGCCACACAAGTAGCAACAGCAGCACAAGCAACAGCAGTAGCAACAGCCACACAAGTAGCAACAGCAGCACAAGCAACAGCAGTTGCAGCAGCCACACAAGTAGCAACAGCAGCACAAGCAACAGCAGTAGCAACAGCCACACAAGTAGCAACAGCAGCACAAGCAACAGCAGTAGCAGCAGCCACACAAGTAGCAACAGCAGCACAAGCAACAACAGTAGCAGCAGCAACACAAGGAGCAACAGCAGCACAAGCAACAACAGTAGCAGCAGCCACACAAGTAGCAACAGCAGCACAAGCAACAGCAGTAGCAACAGCCACAAAAGTAGCAACAGCAGCACAAGCATTAGCAGTAGCAACAGCCACAAAAGTAACAACAGCAGCATAAGCAACAGCAGTAGCAACAGCAGTATCAACAACAGTAGCAGCAGCCACACAAGTAGCAACAGCAGTAGCAACAGCCACACAAGTAGCAACAGCAATAGCAACAGCCACACAAGTAGCAACAGCAGTAGCAAAAGCAGTAGCAACAACAGTAGCAGCAGCCACACAAGTAGCAACAGCAGTAGTAACAGCCACACAAGTAGCAACAGCAGTAGCAACAGCCACACAAGTAGCAACAGCAGCACAAGCAACAGCAGTAGCAACAGCCAAACAAGTAGCAAAAGCAGCACCAGCAACAGCAGTAGCAACAGCCAGACAAGTAGCAACAGCAGCACAAGCAACAGCAGTAGCAGGAGCAACACAAGTAGCTATAGCAGCACAAGCAACAGCAGTAGCAACAGCCACACAAGTAGCAACAACAGCGCAAGCATTAGCAGTAGCAACAGCCACACAAGTAGCAACAACAGTAGCAGCAGCCACACAAGTACCAACAGCAGCACAAGCAACAGCAGTAGCAACAGCCACAGAAGTAGCAACAACAGCACAAGCAACAGTAGTAGCAGCAGCCACACAAGTAGCAACAGCAGCATAAGCAACAGCAGTAGCAACAGCCACACAAGTAGCAACAGCAGCACAAGCAACAGCAGTAGCAACAGCCACACAAGTAGCAACAGCAGCACAAGCAACATCAGTAGCAGCAGCCACACAAGTAGCAACAGCAGCACAAGCAACAGCAGTATCAGCAGCCACACAAGTAGCAACAGCAGCACAAGCAACAGCAGTAGCAACAGCCACACAAGTAGCAACAGCAGCACAAGCAACAGCAGTAGCAACAACCACACAAGTAGCAACAACCGCACAAGCAACAGCAGTAGCAGCTGCCACACAAGTAGCAACAGCAGCACAAGCAACAACAGTAGCAGCAGCCACACAAGTAGCAACAGCAGCACAAGCATCAGCAGTAGCAACAGCCACACAAGTAGTAACATCAGCACAAGCAACAGCAGTAGCAACAGCAGCACAAGCAACAGCAGTAGCAACAGCAGCACAAGCAACAACAGTAGCAACAGCAGCACAAGCAACAGCAGTAGCAACAGCAGAACAAGCAACAGCAGTAGCAACAGCAGCACTAGCAACAGCAGTAGCAACAGCAGCACAAGCATCAGCAGTAGCAACAACAGCACTAGCAACAGCAGTAGCAACAGCAGCACAAGCAACAGCAGTAGCAACAGCAGAACAAGCAACAGCAGTAGCAACAGCAGCACTAGCAACAGTAGTAGCAACAGCAGCACAAGCAACAGCAGTAGCAACAGCAGCACTAGCAACAGCAGTAGCAACAGCAGCACTAGCAACAGCAGTAGCAACAGCAGCACAAGCAACAGCAGTAGCAACAGCAGCACTAGCAACAGCAGTAGCAACAGCAGCACAAGCAACAGCAGTAGCAACAGCAGCACAAGCAACAGCAGTAGCAACAGCAGCACAAGCAACAGCAGTAGCAACAGCAGCACAAGCAACAGCAGTAGCAACAGCAGCACAAGCAACAGCAGTAGCAACAGCAGCACAAGCAACAGCAGTAGCAACAGCAGCACAAGCAACAGCAGTAGCAACAGCAGCACAAGCAACAGCAGTAGCAACAGCAGCACAAGCAACAGCAGTAGCAACAGCAGCACAAGCAACAGCAGTAGCAACAGCAGCACAAGCAACAGCAGTAGCAACAGCAGCACAAGCAACAGCAGTAGCAACAGCAGCACAAGCAACAGCAGTAGCAACAGCAGCACAAGCAACAGCAGCACAAGCAACAGCAGTAGCAACAGCAGCACAAGCAACAGCAGTAGCAACAAGCACAAGCAACAGCAGTAGCAACAGCAACAAGCAGCAGCACAAGCAACAGCAGTAGCAACAGCAGCACAAGCAACAGCAGTAGCAACAGCAGCACAAGCAACAGCAGTAGCAACAGCAGCACAAGCAACAGCAGCACAAGCAACAGCAGTAGCAACAGCAGCACAAGCAACAGCAGCGCAAGCAACAGCAGTAGCAACAGCAGCACAAGCAACAGCAGTAGCAACAGCAGCACAAGCAACAGCAGTAGCAACAGCAGCACAAGCAACAGCAGCACAAGCAACAGCAGTAGCAACAGCAGCACAAGCAACAGCAGCACAAGCAACAGCAGTAGCAACAGCAGTAGAAACAGCAGTAGCAACAGCAGTAGCAACAGCAGTAGCAACAGCAGTAGCAACAGCAGCACAAGCAACAGCAGTAGCAACAGCAGTAGCAACAGCAGTAGCAACAGCAGCACAAGCAACAGCAGTAGCAACAGCAGTAGCAACAGCAGCACAAGCAACAGCAGTAGCAACAGCAGTAGCAACAGCAGCACAAGCAACAGCAGTAGCAACAGCAGTAGCAACAGCAGCACAAGCAACAGCAGTAGCAACAGCAGCACAAGCAACAGCAGTAGCAGCAGCCACACAAGTAGCAACAGCAGCACAAGCAACAGCAGTAGCAACAGCCACACAAGTAGAAACAGCAGCACAAGCAACATCAGTAGCAGCAGCCACACAAGTAGCAACAGCAGCACAAGCAACATCAGTAGCAGCAGCCACACAAGGAGCAACAGCAGCACAAGCAACAGCAGTAGCAGCAGCCACACAAGTAGCAACAGCAGCACAAGCAGCAGCAGTAGCAACAGCCACACAAGTAGCAACAGCAGCACAAGCATCAGCAGTAGCAACAGCCACAAAAGTAACAACAGCAGCACAAGCAACAGCAGTAGCAACAGCAGTAGCAACAACAGTAGCAGCAGCCACACAAGTAGCAACAACAGTAGCAACAGCCACACAAGTAGCAACAGCAGCACAAGCAACAGCAGTAGCAACAGCCACACAAGAAGCAACAGCAGTACAAGCAACAGCAGTAGCAACAGCCACACAAGTAGCAACAGCAGCACAAGCAACAGCAGTAGCAGCAACCACACAAGTAGTAACAGCAGCACAAGCAACAGCAGTAGCAACAACAGTAGCAGCAGCCACACAAGTAGCAACAGCAGTAGTAACAGCCACACAAGTAGCAACAGCAGTAGCAACAGCCACACAAGTAGCAACAGCAGCACAAGCAACAGCAGTAGCAACAGCCACACAAGAAGCAACAGCAGTACAAGCAACAGCAGTAGCAACAGCAGTAGCAACAACAGTAGCAACAGCCCCACAAGTAGCAACAGCAGTAGCAACAGCCACACAAGTAGCAACAGCAGTAGCAGCAGCCACACAAGTAGCAACAGCAGCACATGCAACAGCAGTAGCAACAGCCACACAAGTAGCAACAGCAGCACAAGCAACAGCAGTAGCAACAGCCACACAAGTAGCAACAGCAGCACAAGCAACAGCAGTTGCAGCAGCCACACAAGTAGCAGCAGCAGCACAAGCAACAGCAGTAGCAACAGCCACACAAGTAGCAACAGCAGCACAAGCAACAGCAGTAGCAGCAGCCACACAAGTAGCAACAGCAGCACAAGCAACAACAGTAGCAGCAGCCACACAAGGAGCAACAGCAGCACAAGCAACAGCAGTAGCAGCAGCCACACAAGTAGCAACAGCAGCACAAGCAACAGCAGTATCAACAGCCACAAAAGTAGCAACAGCAGCACAAGCATTAGCAGTAGCAACAGCCACAAAAGTAACAACAGCAGCATAAGCAACAGCAGTAGCAACAGCAGTAGCAACAACAGTAGCAGCAGCCACACAAGTAGCAACAGCAGTAGCAACAGCCACACAAGTAGCAACAGCAATAGCAACAGCCACACAAGTAGCAACAGCAGTAGCAAAAGCAGTAGCAACAACAGTAGCAGCAGCCACACAAGTAGCAACAGCAGTAGTAACAGCCACACAAGTAGCAACAGCAGTAGCAACAGCCACACAAGTAGCAACAGCAGCACAAGCAACAGCAGTAGCAACAGCCAAACAAGTAGCAAAAGCAGCACCAGCAACAGCAGTAGCAACAGCCAGACAAGTAGCAACAGCAGCACTAGCAACAGCAGAAGCAGCAGCCACACAAGTAGCTATAGCAGCACAAGCAACAGCAGTAGCAACAGCCACAGAAGTAGCAACAACAGCGCAAGCATCAGCAGTAGCAACAGCCACACAAGTAGCAACAACAGTAGCAGCAGCCACACAAGTACCAACAGCAGCACAAGCAACAGCAGTAGCAACAGCCACAGAAGTAGCAACAACAGCACAAGCAACAGTAGTAGCAGCAGCCACACAAGTAGCAACAGCAGCATAAGCAACAGCAGTAGCAACAGCCACACAAGTAGCAACAGCAGCACAAGCAACAGCAGTAGCAACAGCCACACAAGTAGCAACAGCAGCACAAGCAACATCAGTAGCAGCAGCCACACAAGTAGCAACAGCAGCACAAGCAACAGCAGTAGCAGCAGCCACACAATTAGCAACAGCAGCACAAGCAACAGCAGTATCAGCAGCCACACAAGTAGCAACAGCAGCACAAGCAACAGCAGTAGCAACAGCCACACAAGTAGCAACAGCAGCATAAGCAACAGCAGTAGCAACAACCACACAAGTAGCAACAACAGCACAAGCAACAGCAGTAGCAGCTGCCACACAAGTAGCAACAGCAGCACAAGCAACAACAGTAGCAGCAGCCACACAAGTAGCAACAGCAGCACAAGCATCAGCAGTAGCAACAGCCACACAAGTAGTAACATCAGCACAAGCAACAGCAGTAGCAACAGCAGCACAAGCAACAGCAGTAGCAACAGCAGCACAAGCAACAACAGTAGCAACAGCAGCACAAGCAACAGCAGTAGCAACAGCAGAACAAGCAACAGCAGTAGCAACAGCAGCACTAGCAACAGCAGTAGCAACAGCAGCACAAGCAACAGCAGTAGCAACAGCAGCACTAGCAACATCAGTAGCAACAGCAGCACAAGCAACAGCAGTAGCAACAGCAGAACAAGCAACAGCAGTAGCAACAGCAGCACTAGCAACAGTAGTAGCAACAGCAGCACAAGCAACAGCAGTAGCAACAGCAGCACTAGCAACAGCAGTAGCAACAGCAGCACTAGCAACAGCAGTAGCAACAGCAGCACAAGCAACAGCAGTAGCAACAGCAGCACTAGCAACAGCAGTAGCAACAGCAGCACAAGCAACAGCAGTAGCAACAGCAGCACAAGCAACAGCAGTAGCAACAGCAGCACAAGCAACAGCAGTAGCAACAGCAGCACAAGCAACAGCAGTAGCAACAGCAGCACAAGCAAAAGCAGTAGCAACAGCAGCACAAGCAACAGCAGTAGCAACAGCAGCACAAGCAACAGCAGTAGCAACAGCAGCACAAGCAACAGCAGTAGCAACAGCAGCACAAGCAACAGCAGTAGCAACAGCAGCACAAGCAACAGCAGTAGCAACAGCAGCACAAGCAACAGCAGTAGCAACAGCAGCACAAGCAACAGCAGTAGCAACAGCAGCACAAGCAACAGCAGCACAAGCAACAGCAGTAGCAAAAGCAGCACAAGCAACAGCAGTAGCAACAGCAGCACAAGCAACAGCAGTAGCAACAGCAGCACAAGCAACAGCAGCACAAGCAACAGCAGTAGCAACAGCAGCACAAGCAACAGCAGTAGCAACAGCAGCACAAGCAACAGCAGTAGCAACAGCAGCACAAGCAACAGCAGCACAAGCAACAGCAGTAGCAACAGCAGCACAAGCAACAGCAGTAGCAACAGCAGCACAAGCAACAGCAGTAGCAACAGCAGCACAAGCAACAGCAGCACAAGCAACAGCAGTAGCAACAGCAGCACAAGCAACAGCAGCACAAGCAACAGCAGTAGCAACAGCAGTAGAAACAGCAGTAGCAACAGCAGTAGCAACAGCAGTAGCAACAGCAGCACAAGCAACAGCAGTAGCAACAGCAGTAGCAACAGCAGTAGCAACAGCAGCACAAGCAACAGCAGTAGCAACAGCAGTAGCAACAGCAGCACAAGCAACAGCAGTAGCAACAGCAGTAGCAACAGCAGCACAAGCAACAGCAGTAGCAACAGCAGTAGCAACAGCAGCACAAGCAACAGCAGTAGCAACAACAGCAGCAACAGCAGCAAAAGCAACAGCAGTAGCAACAGCAGTAGGAACAGCAGTAGCAACAGCAGTAGCAACAGCAGCACAAGCAACAGCAGTAGCAACAGCAGCACAAGCAACAGCAGTAGCAACAGCAGCACAAGCAACAGCAGTAGCAACAGCAGCACAAGCAACAGCAGTAGCAACAGTAGCAATAACACAAGTGGTAGGTGAGACAAATAATAAAAATATGAGTAATAATAATATCTTTATTTCTACAAGTACATGTACAAGGTATACAGTCCTAGCTGACATCAGTGACATACAAGTACATGTACAAGGTATACAGTCCTAGCTGACATCAATGACATACAAGTACATGTACAAGGTATACAGTCCTAGCTGACATCAATGACATACAAGTACATGTACAAGGTATACAGTCCTAGCTGACATCAATGACATACAAGTACATGTACAAGGTATACAGTCCTAGCTGACATCAATGACATACAAGTACATGTACAAGGTATACAGTCCTAGCTGACATCAATGACATACAAGTACATGTACAAGGTATACAGTCCTAGCTGACATCAATGACATACAAATACATGTACAAGGTATACAGTCCTAGCTGACATCAATGACATACAAGTACATGTACAAGGTATACAGTCCTAGCTGACATCAATGACATACAAGTACATGTACAAGGTATGCAGTCCTAGCTGACATCAATGACATACAAGTACATGTACAAGGTATACAGTCCTAGCTGACTTCAATAACATACAAGTACATGTACAAGGTATACAGTCCTAGCTGACATCAATGACATACAAGTACATGTACAAGGTATACAGTCCTAGCTGACATCAATAACATACAAGTACATGTACAAGGTATACAGTCCTAGCTGACATCAATGACATACAAGTACATGTACAAGGTATACAGTCCAAGCTGACATCAATAACATACAAGTACATGTACAAGGTATACAGTCCTAGCTGACATCAATAACATACAAGTACATGTACAAGGTATACAGTCCTAGCTGACATAAATAACATACAAGTACATGTACAAGGTATACAGTCCTAGCTGACATCAGTGACATACAAGTACATGTACAAGGTATACAGTCCTAGCTGACATCAATGACATACAAGTACATGTACAAGGTATACAGTCCTAGCTGATATCAATGACATACAAGTACATGTACAAGGTATACAGTCCTAGCTGACATCAGTGACATACAAGTACATGTACAAGGTATACAGTCCTAGCTGACATCAATAACATACAAGTACATGTACAAGGTATACAGTCCTAGCTGACATCAGTGACATACAAGTACATGTACAAGGTATACAGTCCTAGCTGACATCAATGACATACAAGTACATGTACAAGGTATACAGTCCTAGCTGATATCAATGACATACAAGTACATGTACAAGGTATACAGTCCTAGCTGACATCAATGACATACAAGTACATTTACAAGGTATACAGTCCTAGCTGATATCAATGACATACAAGTACATGTACAAGGTATACAGTCCTAGCTGAAATCAGTGACATACAAGTACATGTACAAGGTATACAGTCCTAGCTGACATCAGTGACATACAAGTACATGTACAAGGTATACAGTCCTAGCTGACATCAATGACATACAATACATGTACAAGGTATACAGTCCTAGCTGACATCAGTGACATACAAGTACATGTACAAGGTATACAGTCCTAGCTGACATCAGTGACATACAAGTACATGTACAAGGTATACAGTCCTAGCTGACATCAATGACATACAAGTACATGTACAAGGTATACAGTCCTAGCTGATATCAATGAAATACAAGTACATGTACAAGGTATACAGTCCTAGCTGACATCAGTGACATACAAGTACATGTACAAGGTATACAGTCCTAGCTGACATCAATGACATACAAGTACATGTACAAGGTATACAGTCCTAGCTGACATCAGTGACATACAAGTACATGTACAAGGTATACAGTCCTAGCTGACATCAATGACATACAAGTACATGTACAAGGTATACAGTCCTAGCTGACATCAATGACATACAAGTACATGTACAAGGTATACAGTCCTAGCTGACATCAATGACATACAAGTACATGTACAAGGTATACAGTCCTAGCTGACATCAATGACATACAAGTACAAGTAGAAGGTATACAGTCCTAGCTGACATCAATGACATACAAGTACATGTACAAGGTATACAGTCCTAGCTGACATCAATGACATACAAGTACATGTAGAAGGTATACAGTCCTAGCTGACATCAATGACATACAAGTACATGTACAAGGTATACAGTCCTAGCTGACATCAATGACATACAAGTACATGTAGAAGGTATACAGTCCTAGCTGACATCAATGACATACAAGTACATGTACAAGGTATACAGTCCTAGCTGACATCAATGACATACAAGTACATGTACAAGGTATACAATCCTAGCTGACATCAATGACATACAAGTACATGTACAAGGTATACAGTCCTAGCTGACATCAATGACATACAAGTACATGTACAAGGTATACAGTCCTAGCTGACATCAATGACATACAAGTACATGTACAAGGTATACAGTCCTAGTTGACATCAATGACATACAAGTACATGTACAAGGTATACAGTCCTAGCTGACATCAATGACATACAAGTACATGTACAAGGTATACAGTCTAGCTGACATCAGTGACATACAAGTACATGTACAAGGTATGCAGTCCTAGCTGACATCAATGACATACAAGTACATGTACAAGGTATACAGTCCTAGCTGACATCAATGACATACAAGTACATGTACAAGGTATACAGTCCTAGCTGACATCAATGACATACAAGTACATGTACAAGGTATACAGTCCTAGCTGATATCAATGACATACAAGTACATGTACAAGGTATACAGACCTAGCTGACATCAATGACATACAAGTACATGTACAAGGTATACAGTCCTAGCTGACATCAATGACATACAAGTACATGTACAAGGTATACAGTCCTAGCTGATATCAATGACATACAAGTACATGTACAAGGTATACAGTCCTAGCTGACATCAATGACATACAAGTACATGTACAAGTTATACAGTCCTAGCTGACATCAGTGACATACAAGTACATGTACAAGGTATACAGTCCTAGCTGACATCAGTGACATACAAGTCCATGTACAAGGTATACAGTCCTAGCTGACATCAATGACATACAAGTACATGTACAAGGTATACAGTCCTAGCTGACATCAATGACATACAAGTACATGTACAAGGTATACAGTCCTAGCTGACATCAATGACATACAAGTACATGTACAAGGTATACAGTCCTAGCTGACATCAGTGACATACAAGTACATGTACAAGGTATACAGTCCTAGCTGACATCAATGACATACAAGTACATGCACAAGGTATACAGTCCTAGCTGACATCAGTGATATACAAGTACATGTACAAGGTATACAATCCTAGCTGACATCAGTGACATACAAGTCCATGTACAAGGTATACAGTCCTAGCTGACATCAATGACATACAAGTACATGTACAAGGTATACAGTCCTAGCTGACATCAATAACATACAAGTACATGTACAAGGTATACAGTCCTAGCTGACATCAATGACATACAAGTACATGTACAAGGTATACAGTCCTAGCTGACATCAATGACGTACAAGTACATGTACAGGGTATACACTCCTAGCTGACATCAATAATATACAAGTACATGTACAAGGTATACAGTCCTAGCTGACATCAATGACATACAAGTACATGTACAAGGTATACAGTCCTAGCTGACATCAATGACATACAAGTACATGTACAAGGTATACAGTCCTAGCTGACATCAATGACATACAAGTACATGTACAAGGTATACAGTCCTAGCTGACATCAATGACATACAAGTACATGTACAAGGTATACAGTCCTAGCTGACATCAAAGACATACAAGTACATGTACAAGGTATACAGTCCTAGCTGACATCAATGACATACAAGTACATGTACAAGGTATACAGTCCTAGCTGACATCAATGACATACAAGTACATGTACAAGGTATACAGTCCTAGCTGACATCAGTGACATACAATTACATGTACAAGGTATACAGTCCTAGCTGACATCAGTGACATACAAGTCCATGTACAAGGTATACAGTCCTAGCTGACATCAATGACATACAAGTACATGTACAAGGTATACAGTCCTAGCTGACATCAATAACATACAAGTACATGTACAAGGTACACAGTCCTAGCTGACATCAATGACATACAAGTACATGTACAAGGTATACAGCCCTAGCTGACATCAATGACATACAAGTACATGTACAGGGTATACAGTCCTAGCTGACATCAATAACATACAAGTACATGTACAAGGTATACAGTCCTAGCTGACATCAATAACATACAAGTACATGTACAAGGTATACAGTCCTAGCTGACATCAGTGACATACAAGTACATGTACAAGGTATACAGTCCTAGCTGACATCAGTGACATACAAGTACATGTAAAAGGTATACAGTCCTAGCTGACATCAATGACATACAAGTACATGTACAAGGTATACAGTCCTAGCTGACATCAATGACATACAAGTACATGTACAAGGTATACAGTCCTAGCTGATATCAATGACATACAAGTACATGTAGAAGGTATACAGTCCTAGCTGACATCAATGACATACAAGTACATGTACAAGGTATACAGTCCTAGCTGACATCAATGACATACAAGTACATGTAGAAGGTATACAGTCCTAGCTGACATCAATGACATACAAATACATGTACAAGGTATACAGTCCTAGCTGACATCAATGACATACAAGTACATGTACAAGGTATACAGTCCTAGCTGACATCAATGACATACAAGTACATGTACAAGGTATACAGTCCTAGCTGACATCAATGACATACAAGTACATGTACAAGGTATACAGTCCTAGCTGACATCAATGACATACAAGTACATGTACAAGGTATACAGTCCTAGCTGACATCAATGACATACAAGTACATGTACAAGGTATACAGTCCTAGCTGACATCAATGACATACAAGTACATGTACAAGGTATACAGTCCTAGCTGACATCAATGACATACAAGTACATGTACAAGGTATACAGTCCTAGCTGACATCAATGACATACAAGTACATGTACAAGGTATACAGTCCTAGCTGACTTCAATAACATACAAGTACATGTACAAGGTATACAGTCCTAGCTGACATCAATAACATACAAGTACATGTACAAGGTATACAGTCCTAGCTGACATAAATAACATACAAGTACATGTACAAGGTATACAGTCCTAGCTGACATCAGTGACATACAAGTACATGTACAAGGTATACAGTCCTAGCTGACATCAATGACATACAAGTACATGTACAAGGTATACAGTCCTAGCTGATATCAATGACATACAAGTACATGTACAAGGTATACAGTCCTAGCTGACATCAGTGACATACAAGTACATGTACAAGGTATACAGTCCTAGCTGACATCAATGACATACAAGTACATGTACAAGGTATACAGTCCTAGCTGACATCAATGACATACAAGTACATGTACAAGGTATACAGTCCTAGCTGACATCAATGACATACAAGTACATGTACAAGGTATACAGTCCTAGCTGACATCAATGACATACAAGTACATGTACAAGGTATACAGTCCTAGCTGACATCAATGACATACAAGTACATGTACAAGGTATACAGTCCTAGCTGACATCAATGACATACAAGTACATGTAGAAGGTATACAGTCCTAGCTGACATCAATGACATACAAGTACATGTACAAGGTATACAGTCCTAGCTGACATCAATGACATACAAGTACATGTAGAAGGTATACAGTCCTAGCTGACATCAATGACATACAAGTACATGTACAAGGTATACAGTCCTAGCTGACATCAATGACATACAAGTACATGTAGAAGGTATACAGTCCTAGCTGACATCAATGACATACAAGTACATGTACAAGGTATACAGTCCTAGCTGACATCAATGACATACAAGTACATGTAGAAGGTATACAGTCCTAGCTGACATCAATGACATACAAGTACATGTACAAGGTATACAGTCCTAGCTGACATCAATGACATACAAGTACATGTACAAGGTATACAATCCTAGCTGACATCAATGACATACAAGTACATGTACAAGGTATACAGTCCTAGCTGACATCAATGACATACAAGTACATGTACAAGGTATACAGTCCTAGCTGACATCAATGACATACAAGTACATGTACAAGGTATACAGTCCTAGTTGACATCAATGACATACAAGTACATGTACAAGGTATACAGTCCTAGCTGACATCAATGACATACAAGTACATGTACAAGGTATACAGTCTAGCTGACATCAGTGACATACAAGTACATGTACAAGGTATGCAGTCCTAGCTGACATCAATGACATACAAGTACATGTACAAGGTATACAGTCCTAGCTGACATCAATGACATACAAGTACATGTACAAGGTATACAGTCCTAGCTGACATCAATGACATACAAGTACATGTACAAGGTATACAGTCCTAGCTGATATCAATGACATACAAGTACATGTACAAGGTATACAGACCTAGCTGACATCAATGACATACAAGTACATGTACAAGGTATACAGTCCTAGCTGACATCAATGACATACAAGTACATGTACAAGGTATACAGTCCTAGCTGATATCAATGACATACAAGTACATGTACAAGGTATACAGTCCTAGCTGACATCAATGACATACAAGTACATGTACAAGTTATACAGTCCTAGCTGACATCAGTGACATACAAGTACATGTACAAGGTATACAGTCCTAGCTGACATCAGTGACATACAAGTCCATGTACAAGGTATACAGTCCTAGCTGACATCAATGACATACAAGTACATGTACAAGGTATACAGTCCTAGCTGACATCAATGACATACAAGTACATGTACAAGGTATACAGTCCTAGCTGACATCAATGACATACAAGTACATGTACAAGGTATACAGTCCTAGCTGACATCAGTGACATACAAGTACATGTACAAGGTATACAGTCCTAGCTGACATCAATGACATACAAGTACATGCACAAGGTATACAGTCCTAGCTGACATCAGTGATATACAAGTACATGTACAAGGTATACAATCCTAGCTGACATCAGTGACATACAAGTCCATGTACAAGGTATACAGTCCTAGCTGACATCAATGACATACAAGTACATGTACAAGGTATACAGTCCTAGCTGACATCAATAACATACAAGTACATGTACAAGGTATACAGTCCTAGCTGACATCAATGACATACAAGTACATGTACAAGGTATACAGTCCTAGCTGACATCAATGACGTACAAGTACATGTACAGGGTATACACTCCTAGCTGACATCAATAATATACAAGTACATGTACAAGGTATACAGTCCTAGCTGACATCAATGACATACAAGTACATGTACAAGGTATACAGTCCTAGCTGACATCAATGACATACAAGTACATGTACAAGGTATACAGTCCTAGCTGACATCAATGACATACAAGTACATGTACAAGGTATACAGTCCTAGCTGACATCAATGACATACAAGTACATGTACAAGGTATACAGTCCTAGCTGACATCAAAGACATACAAGTACATGTACAAGGTATACAGTCCTAGCTGACATCAATGACATACAAGTACATGTACAAGGTATACAGTCCTAGCTGACATCAATGACATACAAGTACATGTACAAGGTATACAGTCCTAGCTGACATCAGTGACATACAATTACATGTACAAGGTATACAGTCCTAGCTGACATCAGTGACATACAAGTCCATGTACAAGGTATACAGTCCTAGCTGACATCAATGACATACAAGTACATGTACAAGGTATACAGTCCTAGCTGACATCAATAACATACAAGTACATGTACAAGGTACACAGTCCTAGCTGACATCAATGACATACAAGTACATGTACAAGGTATACAGCCCTAGCTGACATCAATGACATACAAGTACATGTACAGGGTATACAGTCCTAGCTGACATCAATAACATACAAGTACATGTACAAGGTATACAGTCCTAGCTGACATCAATAACATACAAGTACATGTACAAGGTATACAGTCCTAGCTGACATCAGTGACATACAAGTACATGTACAAGGTATACAGTCCTAGCTGACATCAGTGACATACAAGTACATGTAAAAGGTATACAGTCCTAGCTGACATCAATGACATACAAGTACATGTACAAGGTATACAGTCCTAGCTGACATCAATGACATACAAGTACATGTACAAGGTATACAGTCCTAGCTGATATCAATGACATACAAGTACATGTAGAAGGTATACAGTCCTAGCTGACATCAATGACATACAAGTACATGTACAAGGTATACAGTCCTAGCTGACATCAATGACATACAAGTACATGTAGAAGGTATACAGTCCTAGCTGACATCAATGACATACAAATACATGTACAAGGTATACAGTCCTAGCTGACATCAATGACATACAAGTACATGTACAAGGTATACAGTCCTAGCTGACATCAATGACATACAAGTACATGTACAAGGTATACAGTCCTAGCTGACATCAATGACATACAAGTACATGTACAAGGTATACAGTCCTAGCTGACATCAATGACATACAAGTACATGTACAAGGTATACAGTCCTAGCTGACATCAATGACATACAAGTACATGTACAAGGTATACAGTCCTAGCTGACATCAATGACATACAAGTACATGTACAAGGTATACAGTCCTAGCTGACATCAATGACATACAAGTACATGTACAAGGTATACAGTCCTAGCTGACATCAATGACATACAAGTACATGTACAAGGTATACAGTCCTAGCTGACTTCAATAACATACAAGTACATGTACAAGGTATACAGTCCTAGCTGACATCAATAACATACAAGTACATGTACAAGGTATACAGTCCTAGCTGACATAAATAACATACAAGTACATGTACAAGGTATACAGTCCTAGCTGACATCAGTGACATACAAGTACATGTACAAGGTATACAGTCCTAGCTGACATCAATGACATACAAGTACATGTACAAGGTATACAGTCCTAGCTGATATCAATGACATACAAGTACATGTACAAGGTATACAGTCCTAGCTGACATCAATAACATACAAGTACATGTACAAGGTATACAGTCCTAGCTGACATCAGTGACATACAAGTACATGTACAAGGTATACAGTCCTAGCTGACATCAATGACATACAAGTACATGTACAAGGTATACAGTCCTAGCTGATATCAATGACATACAAGTACATGTACAAGGTATACAGTCCTAGCTGACATCAATGACATACAAGTACATGTACAAGGTATACAGTCCTAGCTGATATCAATGACATACAAGTACATGTACAAGGTATACAGTCCTAGCTGAAATCAGTGACATACAAGTACATGTACAAGGTATACAGTCCTAGCTGACATCAGTGACATACAAGTACATGTACAAGGTATACAGTCCTAGCTGACATCAGTGACATACAAGTACATGTACAAGGTATACAATCCTAGCTGACATCAGTGACATACAAGTCCATGTACAAGGTATACAGTCCTAGCTGACATCAATGACATACAAGTACATGTACAAGGTATACAGTCCTAGCTGACATCAATAACATACAAGTACATGTACAAGGTATACAGTCCTAGCTGACATCAATGACATACAAGTACATGTACAAGGTATACAGTCAAGCTGACATCAATGACGTACAAGTACATGTACAGGGTATACAGTCCTAGCTGACATCAATAACATACAAGTACATGTACAAGGTATAGTGACATACAAGTACATGTACAAGGTATACAGTCCTAGCTGACATCAATGACATACAATACATGTACAAGGTATACAGTCCTAGCTGACATCAGTGACATACAAGTACATGTACAAGGTATACAGTCCTAGCTGACATCAGTGACATACAAGTACATGTACAAGGTATACAGTCCTAGCTGACATCAATGACATACAAGTACATGTACAAGGTATACAGTCCTAGCTGATATCAATGAAATACAAGTACATGTACAAGGTATACAGTCCTAGCTGACATCAGTGACATACAAGTACATGTACAAGGTATACAGTCCTAGCTGACATCAATGACATACAAGTACATGTACAAGGTATACAGTCCTAGCTGACATCAGTGACATACAATTACATGTACAAGGTATACAGTCCTAGCTGACATCAGTGACATACAAGTACATGTACAAGGTATACAGTCCTAGCTGACATCAATATTTCTACCAGTACATGTACAAGGTATACAGTCCTAGCTGACATCAATATTTCTACCAGTACATGTACAAGGTATACAGTCCTAGCTGACATCAATATTTCTACCAGTACATGTACAAGGTATACAGTCCTAGCTGACATCAATGACATACAAGTACATGTACAAGGTATACAGTCCTAGCTGACATCAGTGACATACAAGTACATGTACAAGGTATACAGTCCTAGCTGACATCAGTGACATACAAGAACATGTAAAAGGTATACAGTCCTAGCTGACATCAATGACATACAAGTACATGTACAAGGTATACAGTCCTAGCTGACATCAATGACATACAAGTACATGTACAAGGTATACAGTCCTAGCTGATATCAGTGACATACAAGTACATGTACAAGGTATACAGTCCTAGCTGACATCAATGACATACAAGTACATGTACAAGGTATACAGTCCTAGCTGACATCAATGACATACAAGTACATGTACAAGGTATACAGTCCTAGCTGACATCAATGACATACAAGTACATGTACAAGGTATACAGTCCTAGCTGACATCAATAACATACAAGTACATGTACAAGGTATACAGTCCTAGCTGACATCAATGACATACAAGTACATGTACAAGGTATACAGTCCTAGCTGACATCAATGACATACAAGTACATGTACAAGGTATACAGTCCTAGCTGACATCAATGACATACAAGTACATGTACAAGGTATACAGTCCTAGCTGACATCAATGACATACAAGTACATGTACAAGGTATACAGTCCTAGCTGACATCAGTGACATACAAGTACATGTACAAGGTATACAGTCCTAGCTGACATCAATGACATACAAGTACATGTACAAGGTATACAGTCCTAGCTGACATCAATGACATACAAGTACATGTACAAGGTATACAGTCCTAGCTGACATCAATGACATACAAGTACATGTACAAGGTATACAGTCCTAGCTGACATCAATGACATACAAGTACATGTACAAGGTATACAGTCCTAGCTGACATCAATGACATACAAGTACATGTACAAGGTATACAGTCCTAGCTGACATCAGTGACATACAAGTACATGTACAAGGTATACAGTCCTAGCTGACATCAATGACATACAAGTACATGTACAAGGTATACAGTCCTAGCTGACATCAATGACATACAAGTACATGTACAAGGTATACAGTCCTAGCTGACATCAGTGACATACAAGTACATGTACAAGGTATACAGTCCTAGCTGACATCAATGACATACGAGTACATGTACAAGGTATACAGTCCTAGCTGACATCAATGACATACAAGTACATGTACAAGGTATACAGTCCTAGCTGACATCAATGACATACAAGTACATGTACAAGGTATACAGTCCTAGTTGACATCAATGACATACAAGTACATGTACAAGGTATACAGTCCTAGCTGACATCAATGACATACAAGTACATGTACAAGGTATACAGTCTAGCTGACATCAGTGACATACAAGTACATGTACAAGGTATGCAGTCCTAGCTGACATCAATGACATACAAGTACATGTACAAGGTATACAGTCCTAGCTGACATCAATGACATACAAGTACATGTACAAGGTATACAGTCCTAGCTGACATCAATGACATACAAGTACATGTACAAGGTATACAGTCCTAGCTGATATCAATGACATACAAGTACATGTACAAGGTATACAGACCTAGCTGACATCAATGACATACAAGTACATGTACAAGGTATACAGTCCTAGCTGACATCAATGACATACAAGTACATGTACAAGGTATACAGTCCTAGCTGATATCAATGACATACAAGTACATGTACAAGGTATACAGTCCTAGCTGACATCAATGACATACAAGTACATGTACAAGTTATACAGTCCTAGCTGACATCAGAGACATACAAGTACATGTACAAGGTATACAGTCCTAGCTGACATCAGTGACATACAAGTCCATGTACAAGGTATACAGTCCTAGCTGACATCAATGACATACAAGTACATGTACAAGGTATACAGTCCTAGCTGACATCAATGACATACAAGTACATGTACAAGGTATACAGTCCTAGCTGACATCAATGACATACAAGTACATGTACAAGGTATACAGTCCTAGCTGACATCAGTGACATACAAGTACATGTACAAGGTATACAGTCCTAGCTGACATCAATGACATACAAGTACATGTACAAGGTATACAGTCCTAGCTGACATCAGTGACATACAAGTACATGTACAAGGTATACAATCCTAGCTGACATCAGTGACATACAAGTCCATGTACAAGGTATACAGTCCTAGCTGACATCAATGACATACAAGTACATGTACAAGGTATACAGTCCTAGCTGACATCAATAACATACAAGTACATGTACAAGGTATACAGTCCTAGCTGACATCAATGACATACAAGTACATGTACAAGGTATACAGTCCTAGCTGACATCAATGACGTACAAGTACATGTACAGGGTATACACTCCTAGCTGACATCAATAATATACAAGTACATGTACAAGGTATACAGTCCTAGCTGACATCAATGACATACAAGTACATGTACAAGGTATACAGTCCTATCTGACATCAGTGACATACAAGTACATGTACAAGGTATACAGTCCTAGCTGACATCAATGACATACAAGTACATGTACAAGGTATACAGTCCTAGCTGACATCAGTGACATACAAGTCCATGTACAAGGTATACAGTCCTAGCTGACATCAATGACATACAAGTACATGTACAAGGTATACAGTCCTAGCTGACATCAATAACATACAAGTACATGTACAAGGTACACAGTCCTAGCTGACATCAATGACATACAAGTACATGTACAAGGTATACAGCCCTAGCTGACATCAATGACATACAAGTACATGTACAGGGTATACAGTCCTAGCTGACATCAATAACATACAAGTACATGTACAAGGTATACAGTCCTAGCTGACATCAATAACATACAAGTACATGTACAAGGTATACAGTCCTAGCTGACATCAGTGACATACAAGTACATGTACAAGGTATACAGTCCTAGCTGACATCAGTGACATACAAGTACATGTAAAAGGTATACAGTCCCAGCTGACATCAATGACATACAAGTACATGTACAAGGTATACAGTCCTAGCTGACATCAATGACATACAAGTACATGTACAAGGTATACAGTCCTAGCTGATATCAATGACATACAAGTACATGTAGAAGGTATACAGTCCTAGCTGACATCAATGACATACAAGTACATGTACAAGGTATACAGTCCTAGCTGACATCAATGACATACAAGTACATGTAGAAGGTATACAGTCCTAGCTGACATCAATGACATACAAGTACATGTACAAGGTATACAGTCCTAGCTGACATCAATGACATACAAGTACATGTACAAGGTATACAGTCCTAGCTGACATCAATGACATACAAGTACATGTACAAGGTATACAGTCCTAGCTGACATCAATGACATACAAGTACATGTACAAGGTATACAGTCCTAGCTGACATCAATGACATACAAGTACATGTACAAGGTATACAGTCCTAGCTGACATCAATGACATACAAGTACATGTACAAGGTATACAGTCCTAGCTGACATCAATGACATACAAGTACATGTACAAGGTATACAGTCCTAGCTGACATCAATGACATACAAGTACATGTACAAGGTATACAGTCCTAGCTGACATCAATGACATACAAGTACATGTACAAGGTATACAGTCCTAGCTGACATCAATGACATACAAGTACATGTACAAGGTATACAGTCTAGCTGACATCAGTGACATACAAGTACATGTACAAGGTATGCAGTCCTAGCTGACATCAATGACATACAAGTACATGTACAAGGTATACAGTCCTAGCTGACATCAATGACATACAAGTACATGTACAAGGTATACAGTCCTAGCTGACATCAATGACATACAAGTACATGTACAAGGTATACAGTCCTAGCTGATATCAATGACATACAAGTACATGTACAAGGTATACAGTCATAGCTGACATCAATGACATACAAGTACATGTACAAGGTATACAGTCTTAGCTGACATCAATGACATACAAGTACATGTACAAGGTATACAGTCCTAGCTGATATCAATGACATACAAGTACATGTACAAGGTATACAGTCCTAGCTGACATCAATGACATACAAGTAAATGTACAAGTTATGCAGTCCTAGCTGACATCAGTGACATACAAGTACATGTACAAGGTATACAGTCCTAGCTGACATCAGTGACATACAAGTCCATGTACAAGGTATACAGTCCTAGCTGACATCAATGACATACAAGTACATGTATAAGGTATACACTCCTAGCTGACATCAATGACATACAAGTACATGTACAAGGTATACAGTCCTAGCTGACATCAATGACATACAAGTACATGTACAAGGTATACAGTCCTAGCTGACATCAGTGACATACAAGTACATGTACAAGGTATACAGTCCTAGCTGACATCAATGACATACAAGTACATGTACAAGGTATACAGTCCTAGCTGACATCAGTGACATACAAGTACATGTACAAGGTATACAATCCTAGCTGACATCAGTGACATACAAGTCCATGTACAAGGTATACAGTCCTAGCTGACATCAATGACATACAAGTACATGTACAAGGTATACAGTCCTAGCTGATATCAATAACATACAAGTACATGTACAAGGTATACAGTCCTAGCTGACATCAATGACATACAAGTACATGTACAAGGTATACAGTCCAGCTGACATCAATGACGTACAAGTACATGTACAGGGTATACAGTCCTAGCTGACATCAATAACATACACGTACATGTACAAGGTATACAGTCCTAGCTGACATCAATGACATACAAGTACATGTACAAGGTATACAGTCCTAGCTGACATCAGTGACATACAAGTACATGTACAAGGTATACAGTCCTAGCTGACATCAATGACATACAAGTACATGTACAAGGTATACAGTCCTAGCTGACATCAGTGACATACAAGTACATGTACAAGGTATACAGTCCTAGCTGACATCAATGACATACAAGTACATGTACAAGGTATACAGTCCTAGCTGACATCAATGACATACAAGTACATGTACAAGGTATACAGTCCTAGCTGACATCAAAGACATACAAGTACATGTACAAGGTATACAGTCCTAGCTGACATCAATGACATACAAGTACATGTACAAGGTATACAGTCATAGCTGACATCAATGACATACAAGTACATGTACAAGGTATACAGTCCTAGCTGACATCAGTGACATACAATTACATGTACAAGGTATACAGTCCTAGCTGACATCAGTGACATACAAGTCCATGTACAAGGTATACAGTCCTAGCTGACATCAATGACATACAAGTACATGTACAAGGTATACAGTCCTAGCTGACATCAATAACATACAAGTACATGTACAAGGTATACAGTCCTAGCTGACATCAATGACATACAAGTACATGTACAAGGTATACAGTCCTAGCTGACATCAATGACGTACAAGTACATGTACAGGGTATACAGTCCTAGCTGACATCAATAACATACAAGTACATGTACAAGGTATACAGTCCTAGCTGACATCAATGACATACAAGTACATGTACAAGGTATACAGTCCTAGCTGACATCAGTGACATACAAGTACATGTACAAGGTATACAGTCCTAGCTGACATCAGTGACATACAAGAACATGTAAAAGGTATACAGTCCTAGCAGACATCAATGACATACAAGTACATGTACAAGGTATACAGTCCTAGCTGACATCAATGACATACAAGTACATGTACAAGGTATACAGTCCTAGCTGATATCAATGACATACAAGTACATGTACAAGGTATACAGTCCTAGCTGACATCAATGACATACAAGTACATGTACAAGGTATACAGTCCTAGCTGACATCAATGACATACAAGTACATGTACAAGGTATACAGTCCTAGCTGACATCAATGACATACAAGTACATGTACAAGGTATACAGTCCTAGCTGACATCAATAACATACAAGTACATGTACAAGGTATACAGTCCTAGCTGACATCAATGACATACAAGTACATGTACAAGGTATACAGTCCTAGCTGACATCAATGACATACAAGTACATGTACAAGGTATACAGTCCTAGCTGACATCAATGACATACAAGTACATGTACAAGGTATACAGTCCTAGCTGACATCAATGACATACAAGTACATGTACAAGGTATACAGTCCTAGCTGACATCAGTGACATACAAGTACATGTACAAGGTATACAGTCCTAGCTGACATCAATGACATACAAGTACATGTACAAGGTATACAGTCCTAGCTGACATCAGTGACATACAAGTACATGTACAAGGTATACAGTCCTAGCTGACATCAATGACATACAAGTACATGTACAAGGTATACAGTCCTAGCTGACATCAATGGCATACAAGTACATGTACAAGGTATACAGTCCTAGCTGACATCAATGACATACAAGTACATGTACAAGGTATACAGTCCTAGCTGACATCAATGACATACAAGTACATGTACAAGGTATACAGTCCTAGCTGACATCAGTGACATACAAGTACATGTACAAGGTATACAGTCCTAGCTGACATCAATGACATACAAGTACATGTACAAGGTATACAGTCCTAGCTGACATCAATGACATACAAGTACATGTACAAGGTATACAGTCCTAGCTGACATCAGTGACATACAAGTACATGTACAAGGTATACAGTCCTAGCTGACATCAATGACATACGAGTACATGTACAAGGTATACAGTCCTAGCTGACATCAATGACATACAAGTACATGTACAAGGTATACAGTCCTAGCTGACATCAATGACATACAAGTACATGTACAAGGTATACAGTCCTAGCTGACATAAATGACATACAAGTACATGTACAAGGTATACAGTCCTAGCTGACATCAGTGACATACAAGTACATGTACAAGGTATACAGTCCTAGCTGACATCAGTGACATACAAGTACATGTACAAGGTATACAGTCCTAGCTGACATCAATGACATACAAGTACATGTACAAGGTATACAGTCCTAGCTGACATCAGTGACATACCAGTACATGTACAAGGTATACAGTCCTAGCTGACATCAATATTTCTGCCAGTACATGTACAAGGTATACAGTCCTAGCTGACATCAATATTTCTACCAGTACATGTACAAGGTATACAGTCCTAGCTGACATCAGTGACATACAAGTACATGTACAAGGTATACAGTCCTAGCTGACATCAATGACATACAAGTACATGTACAAGGTATACAGTCCTAGCTGACATCAATGACATACAAGTACATGTACAAGGTATACAGTCCTAGCTGACATCAATGACATACAAGTACATGTACAAGGTATACAGTCCTAGCTGACATCAATGACATACAAGTACATGTACAAGGTATACAGTCCTAGCTGACATCAGTGACATACAAGTACATGTACAAGGTATACAGTCCTAGCTGACATCAGTGACATACAAGTACATGTACAAGGTATACAGTCCTAGCTGACATCAATGACATGCAAGTACATGTACAAGGTATACAGTCCTAGCTGACATCAATTACTTGCAAGTACATGTACAAGGTATACAGTCCTAGCTGACATCAATGACATACAAGTACATGTACAATGTATACAGTCCTAGCTCACATCAGTGACATACAAGTACATGTACAAGGTATACAGTCTTAGCTGACATCAATGACATGCAAGTACATGTACAAGGTATACAGTCCTAGCTGACATCAGTGACATGCAAGTACATGTACAAGGTATACAGTCCTAGCTGACATCAATGACATACAAGTACATGTACAAGGTATACAGTCCTAGCTGACATCAGTGACATACAAGTACATGTACAAGGTATACAGTCCTAGCTGACATCAGTGACATACAAGTACATGTACAAGGTATACAGTCCTAGCCGACATCAGTGACATACAAGTACATGTACAAGGCATACAGTCCTAGCTGACATCAGTGACATACAAGTACATGTACAAGGTATACAGTCCTAGCTGACATCAATGACATACAAGTACATGTACAGGGTATACAGTCCTAGCTGACATCAATGACATACAAGTACATGTACAAGGTATACAGTCCTAGCTGACATCAATGACATACAAGTACATGTACAAGGTATACAGTCCTAGCTGACATCAGTGACATGCAAGTACATGTACAAGGTATACAGTCCTAGCTGACATCAGTGACATGCAAGTACATGTACAAGGTATACAGTCCTAGCTGACATCAGTGACATGCAAGTACATGTACAAGGTATACAGGTTTAGCTGACATCAGTGACATGCAAGTACATGTACAAGGTATACAGTCCTAGCTGACATCAATGACATACAAGTACATGTACAAGGTATACAGTCCTAGCTGACATCAGTGACATACAAGTACATGTACAAGGTATACAGTCCTAGCTGACATCAGTGACATGCAAGTACATGTACAAGGTATACAGTCCTAGCTGACATCAATGACATACAAGTACATGTACAAGGTATACAGTCCTAGCTGACATCAGTGACATACAAGTACATGTACAAGGTATACAGTCCTAGCTGACATCAGTGACATGCAAGTACATGTACAAGGTATACAGTCCTAGCTGACATCAGTGACATGCAAGTACATGTACAAGGTATACAGTCCTAGCTGACATCAGTGACATGCAAGTACATGTACAAGGTATACAGTCCTAGCTGACATCAGTGACATGCAAGTACATGTACAAGGTATACAGTCCTAGCTGACATCAGTGACATACAAGTACATGTACAAGGTATACAGTCCTAGCTGACATCAGTGACATACAAGTTCATGTACAAGGTATGCAGTCCTAGCTGACATCAATGACATACAAGTACATGTAGAAGGTATACAGTCCTAGCTGACATCAATGATATACAAGTACATGTACAAGGTATACAGTCCTAGCTGACATCAATGACATACAAGTACATGTACAAGGTATACAGTCCTAGCTGACATCAATGACATACAAGTACATGCACAAGGTATACAGTCCTAGCTGACATCAATGACATACAAGTACATGTACAAGGTATACAGTCCTAGCTGACATCAATGACATACAAGTACATGCACAAGGTATACAGTCCTAGCTGACATCAATGACATACAAGTACATGTACAAGGTATACAGTCCTAGCTGACATCAGTGACATGCAAGTACATGTACAAGGTATACAGTCCTAGCTGACATCAGTGACATGCAAGTACATGTACAAGGTATACAGTCCTAGCTGACATCAGTGACATGCAAGTACATGTACAAGGTATACAGTCCTAGCTGACATCAGTGACATGCAAGTACATGTACAAGGTATACAGTCCTAGCTGACATCAATGACATACAAGTACATGTACAAGGTATACAGTCCTAGCTGACATCAGTGACATACAAGTACATGTACAAGGTATACAGTCCTAGCTGACATCAGTGACATGCAAGTACATGTACAAGGTATACAGTCCTAGCTGACATCAATGACATACAAGTACATGTACAAGGTATACAGTCCTAGCTGACATCAGTGACATACAAGTACATGTACAAGGTATACAGTCCTAGCTGACATCAGTGACATGCAAGTACATGTACAAGGTATACAGTCCTAGCTGACATCAGTGACATGCAAGTACATGTACAAGGTATACAGTCCTAGCTGACATCAGTGACATGCAAGTACATGTACAAGGTATACAGTCCTAGCTGACATCAGTGACATGCAAGTACATGTACAAGGTATACAGTCCTAGCTGACATCAGTGACATACAAGTACATGTACAAGGTATACAGTCCTAGCTGACATCAGTGACATACAAGTTCATGTACAAGGTATGCAGTCCTAGCTGACATCAATGACATACAAGTACATGTAGAAGGTATACAGTCCTAGCTGACATCAATGATATACAAGTACATGTACAAGGTATACAGTCCTAGCTGACATCAATGACATACAAGTACATGTACAAGGTATACAGTCCTAGCTGACATCAATGACATACAAGTATATGCACAAGGTATACAGTCCTAGCTGACATCAATGACATACAAGTACATGTACAAGGTATACAGTCCTAGCTGACATCAATGACATACAAGTACATGCACAAGGTATACAGTCCTAGCTGACATCAATGACATACAAGTACATGTACAAGGTATACAGTCCTAGCTGACATCAATGACATACAAGTACATGTACAAGGTATACAGTCCTAGCTGACATCAGTGACATACAAGTACATGTACAAGGTATACAGTCCTAGCTGACATCAGTGACATGCAAGTACATGTACAAGGTATACAGTCCTAGCTGACATCAGTGACATGCAAGTACATGTACAAGGTATACAGTCATAGCTGACATCAGTGACATGCTAGTACATGTACAAGGTATACAGTCCTAGCTGACATCAGTGACATGCAAGTACATGTACAAGGTATACAGTCCTAGCTGACATCAGTGACATACAAGTACATGTACAAGGTATACAGTCCTAGCTGACATCAGTGACATACAAGTTCATGTACAAGGTATGCAGTCCTAGCTGACATCAATGACATACAAGTACATGTACAAGGTATACAGTCCTAGCTGACATCAATGACATACAAGTACATGTACAAGGTATACAGTCCTAGCTGACATCAATGACATACAAGTACATGTACAAGGTATACAGTCCTAGCTGACATCAATGACATACAAGTACATGCACAAGGTATACAGTCCTAGCTGACATCAATGACATACAAGTACATGTACAAGGTATACAGTCCTAGCTGACATCAATGACATACAAGTACATGCACAAGGTATACAGTCCTAGCTGACATCAATGACATACAAGTACATGTACAAGGTATACAGTCCTAGCTGACATCAATGACATAGAAGTACATGTACAAGGTATACAGTCCTAGCTGACATCAATGACATACAAGTACATGCACAAGGTATATAGTCCTAGCTGACATCAGTGACATACAAGTACATGCACAAGGTATACAGTCCTAGCTGACATCAATGACATACAAGTACATGTACAAGGTATACAGTCCTAGCTGACATCAATGACATACAAGTACATGTACAAGGTATACAGTCCTAGCTGACATCAATGACATACAAGTACATGCACAAGGTATACAGTCCTAGCTGACATCAATGACATACAAGTACATGTACAAGGTATACAGTCCTAGCTGACATCAATGACATACAAGTACATGCACAAGGTATACAGTCCTAGCTGACATCAATGACATACAAGTACATGTACAAGGTATACAGTCCTAGCTGACATCATTGACATACAAGTACATGCACAAGGTATATAGTCCTAGCTGACATCAGTGACATACAAGTACATGCACAAGACATACAAGTACATGTACAAGGTATACAGTCCTAGCTGACATCAATGACGTACAAGTACATGTACAGGGTATACAGTCCTAGCTGACATCAATGTATACAGTCAAGGTGTACAGTCCTAGCTAGCTGACATCAATGACATACAAGTACATGTACAAGGTATACAGTCCTAGCTGACATCAATGACATACAAGTACATGTACAAGGTATACAGTCCTAGCTGACATCAATGACATACAAGTACATGCACAAGGTATACAGTCCTAGCTGACATCAATGACATGCAAGTACATGCACAAGGTATACAGTCCTAGCTGACATCAATGACATACAAGTACATGTACAAGGTATACAGTCCTAGCTGACATCAATGACATACAAGTACATGTACAAGGTATACAGTCCTAGCTGACATCAATGACATACAAGTACATGCACAAGGTATACAGTCCTAGCTGACATCAATGATATACAAGTACATGCACAAGGTATACAGTCCTAGCTGACATCAATGACATACAAGTACATGTACAAGGTATACACTCCTAGCTGACATCAATGACATGCAAGTACATGCACAAGGTATACAGTCCTAGCTGACATCAATGACATACAAGTACATGTACAAGGTATACAGTCCTAGCTGACATCAATGACATGCAAGTACATGTACAAGGTATACAGTCCTAGCTGACATCAATAACATACAAGTACACGTACAAGGTATTCGGTCCTAGCTGACATCAGTGACATACAAGTACATGTACAAGGTATACAGTCCTAGCTGACATCAATGACATACAAGTACATGTACAAGGTATACAGTCCTAGCTGACATCAAAGACATACAAGTACATGTACAAGGTATACAGTCCTAGCTGACATCTATGACATACAAGTACATGTACAAGGTATACAGTCCTAGCTGACATCAATGACATACAAGTACATGTACAAGGTATACAGTCCTAGCTGACATCAATGACATACAAGTACATGTACAAGGTATACAGTCCTAGCTGACATCAATGACATACGAGTACATGTACAAGGTATACAGTCCTAGCTGACATCAATGACATACAAGTACATGTACAAGGTATACAGTCCTAGCTAACATCAATGACATACAAGTACATGTACAAGGTATACAGCCCTAGCTGACATCAATGACATACAAGTACATGTACAAGGTATACAGTCCTAGCTGACATCAATGACGTACAAGTACATGTACAAGGTATAGAGTCCTAGCTGACATCAGTGACATACAAGTACATGTACAAGGTATGCAGTCCTAGCTGACATCAATGACATACAAGTACATGTACAAGGTATACAGTCCTAGCTGACATCAATGACATACAAGTACATGTACAAGGTATGCAGTCCTAGCTGACATCAATGACATACTAGTATATAGAAAGTCGCTTGTTATGCTGAGTATTTCGTGCAAATTAAGTCAATTTTGTCCCGGGATGCGACCCACACCAGTCTATTAACACCCTGGTAACCATTTTACTGATGGAGAACATAGACATCCAGTGCAAAGAAACACTCCCAATGTTTCTACCCTCGCTGGGAATCGAACCCAGACATTCGCTGTGTGAAGAGCAAGTAGCAGTAAAAGTAACAGCAGCCGAGCTAGCAGCTTCAGCAGCAGAAATAGCAGACAAGGCAGCAGCAAAAGCAGAAGCCACTTAGCAGCAACAGCAGCAAAAAGCAGCCCACAAAAGCAGCAACATCAACAGCAGCAGCAACAACAACAAGTCGTAACAGCAACAACAGTAGCAGCAGCAATGATAGAAAATGTATCAACATCAATGAACTTAGAAGCCACAGCAACAACAGTAGTAACCACGATAGCAGCAGAAGTAATAACATCAATAGAAACAATAGCAGCAGCAGATAGAAACAGCAGTAGCAGTATAAGTACTAACAGTAGAAACAAAAGCAAGGGAAGAAATAGCAGAAGAAATAACAGCAGCAACGGTAGAAACAACAACAAAAACATCGAAAAAACACGAATAACAATAGCATCAGAAGCAACAAGAACAACAGCATCAGAAGCAACAACAAAAGCATAGCAAAGAACATCAATTACAAAAGCATAGCAAAGAACATCAATAACAAAAGCATAAGAAGCAACCAGAACAGCAGCATCAGAAGCAATATCAACAGAATCAACAGAAGCCAACAACATGAAGAAACAGTAACGTCCCTCATCTCTCCCTACGCTCCCCTACACCTCTCTAAGCCTTCCTACTCGTCTCTACACCTCCCTACACATCTCTACATCTCCGTACACATCTCTGAAATTCCCTACACATCTCTACATCTCCGTACACATACCTAAAATTCCCTATACATCTCTAAATCTCCCTACAAATCCCTACAATTCCCTGCACATCTCTAAGATTCCCTACACATCCGTACAATTCCCTACACATCTTTACACCTCCCTACAATTCCCTACATATCTCAACAATTCCCTACACATCCCTACAATTCCCTACACATCTCTAGAATTTCCTACACATCCCTACAATTCCCTATACATTCCTAGAATTTCCAACACATCTCTACACCTCCCTACACCTCACTAAAATTCCCTACACATCTCAACAATTCCCTACACATCCTTACAGTTCCCTACGCATCTCTACACCTCCCTACACATCCCTAGGATTTCCTACATATCACTATAATTCCCTACACATCTCTACACCTCCATAAACTTCACTACGATCCCCTAGAAATCTCTACAATTCCCTACGCATCTCTACACCTCCCAACACTTCCTTACAATTTCCTACACATCCCTACACATCTCTACACCTCAAAACACATTCTCTACACATCCCTACAATTCCCTACAAATCTCTACAATTTCCTACACATCTCTACAACTCCCTACAATTTCCTACACATCCCAACAATTCCCTACACATCTCTAAACCTTTCTATACATCCCAACAATTCCCTACACATCCCAACAATTTCCTACGCTTCTCAACACCTCCCAACACATCTTTACAATTCCCTACACATCCCTACACCTTCCTACACATCCCTAAACCTTCCTACACATCCCTACACAGCCCTACACCTTCGTACACATCCCTACACCTTCTTACCCATCCCTGCACATCCCTACAAATCCCTACACCTTTCTTCACATCCCTCCACATCCCTACACCTTCCTACACATTCCTACACATCCCTACACCTTCCTACACATCCCTACACCTTCCTACACATCCCTACAGATCCCAACACCTTCCTACACATCACTACACCTTCCTACACATCCCTACACATCTCGACACATCCCTACACCTTCGTACACCTCCCTACACATCCTACACATTCCTACACATGCCTACACCTTTTTTCACATCCCTACACATCTCTACAAATCCCTACACCTTCGTACACATCCCTACACATCCCTACACCTTCCTACACATCCCTACACCTTCCTACACATCCCTACACCTTCATACACATCCCTACACATCTCTACGTCTTCCTACACATCCCTACACCTTCCTTCACATCCCTACACATCCCTACACCTTCCTACACATTCCTACACATCCCTACACCTTCCTACATATCCCTACACCTTCCTACACATCCCTACACATCCCTACACATCCCAACACTTCCCTACACCTTCCTACACATCCCTACACCTTCCTACATATCAATACACATCCCTACATATTCCTGCACAACCCTACACCTTCCTACACATCCCTACACATCCCTACACCTTCCTGCACATCTCTACACATCCCTGCACATTCCTACACATCCCTACACCTTCCTTCACATCCCTACACATCCTTACACCTTCCTACACATCCCTACACATTCCTACACATCCCTACACATCCCTACACATCCCTACACATCCCTACACATCCCTACACCTTCCTACACATCTCTACAACTTCCTATACATCCCTACACATCCCTACACCTTCCTACACATCCCAACACCTTCCTACACATCCCTACCCATCCCTACACATCCCTAAACTTTCGTACACATCTCTACACATCCCTACACCTTCCTACACACAACTACACCTTCCTACACATCCCTACACCTTCCTACACATCCCTACACCTTCCTACACATCCCTACACCTTTCTACACATCCCAACACATCCCTACACATTCGTAAACATCCCTACACCTTCGTACACATCCCTACACATCCCTACACCTTCCTACACATCCCTACACCTTCCTACACATCCCTACACATTCCTACACATCCCTACATCTTCCTACACATCCCTACACATCCCTACACATCCCTTTACATTCCTACACCTTCCTACACATCCCTACACCTTCCTACATATCCCTACACATCCCTACACCTTCCTACACATCCCTACACCTTCCTACGCATCCCTACACCTTCCTACACATCCCTACAAATCCCTACACCTTCCTACACATCCCTACACATCCCTACACATCCATACACATCCCTACACCTTCCTACACATCCCTACACATCCCTACAGCTTCCTACACATCCGTACACCTTAATACACATCCCTACACATCCCTACACCTTTTTACACATCCCTACACCTTCCTACACATCCCTACACATCCCTACACCTTCCTACACATCCCTACACATCCCTACACCTTTCTACACATCCCTACACATCCCTACGCATCCTTACACCTTCCTACACATCCCTGCACATCCCTACACATCCCTGCAACTTCCTACATATCCCTACACCTTCCTACACATCCCTACACCTTCCTACACATCCCTACACCTTCCTACACATCCCTACACATCCCTACTCATTCCTACACATCCCTACACCTTCCTACACATCCCTACACCTTCCTACACATCCCTACACCTTTCTACACATCCCAACACATCCCTACACATTCGTACACATCCCTACACCTTCGTACACATCCCTACACATCCCTACACCTTCCTACACATCCCTACACCTTCCTACACATCCCTACACATTCCTACACATCCCTACATCTTCCTACGCATCCCTACACATCCCTACACATCCCTTCACATCCCTACACCTTCCTACACATCGCTACACCTTCCTACACATCCCTTCACATCCCTACACCTTCCTACACATCCTTACACATCCCTACACCTTCCTACACATCCCTACACATCCCTACACATCCCTACACATCCCTACACCTTCCTACACATCTCTACACATCCCTACAGGTTCCTACACATCCCTACACCTTAATACACATCCCTACACATCCCTAAACCTTCCTACACATCCCTACACATCCCTATACATCCCTACACATCCCTACACCTTTCTACACATCCCTACACATCCCTACGCATCCTTACACCTTCCTACACATCCCTGCACATCCCTACACATCCCTGCACCTTCCTACATATCTCTACACCTTCCTACACATCCTTACACCTTCCTGCACATCCCTACACATCCCTACACATCCCTACACAACCCTACACCTTCCTACACTTCCCTACACCTTCCTACACATCCCTACACATCCCTACACCTTCCTACATATCCCTACACTTTCCTACACATCCCTACACCTTCCTACACATCCCTTCACCTTCCTACACATCCCTTTTCCTACACATCCCTACACATCTCTACACATCCCTACACCTTCCTACACATCCCTACACCTTCCTACACATCCCTTTTCCTACACATCCCTACACATGTCTACACATCCCTACACCTTCCTACACATCCCTACACCTTCCTACACATCCCTACACATCCCTACACATCCCTACATATCCCTACACTTTCCTACACATCCCTACACCTTCCTACACATCCCTTCACCTTCCTACACATCCCTATTCCTACACATCTCTACACATCTCTACACATCCCTACACCTTCCTACACATCTCTTCACCTTCCTACACATCCCTTTTCCTACACATCCCTTTTCCTACACATCCCTACACATCTCTACACATCCCTACACCTTGCTACACATCCCTTCACCTTCCTTCACATCCCTTTTCCTACACATCCCTACACATCTCTACACATCCCTACACCTTCCTACACATCCCTACACTTTCCTATACATCCCTTTTCCTACACATCCCTACACATGTCTACACATCCCTACACCTTCCTACACATCCCTACACCTTCCTACACATCCCTACACATCCCTACACCTTCTTACATATCCCTACACTTTCCTACACATCCCTACACCTTCCTACACATCCCTTCACCTTCCTACACATCCCTTTTCCTACACATCCCTACACATCTCTACACATCCCTACACCTTCCTACACATCCCTTCACCTTCCTACACATCCCTTTTCCTACACATCCCTACACATCTCTACACATCTCTACACCTTCCTACACATCCCTTCACCTTCCTACACATCCCTTTTCCTACACATCCCTACACATGTCTACACATCCCTACACCTTCCTACATATCCCTACACCTTCCTACACATCTCTACACATCCCTACACCTTCCTACACATCCCTTCACCTTCCTACACATCCCTTTTCCTACACATCCCTACACATGTCTACACATCCCTACACCTTCCTACACATCCCTACACCTTCCTACACATCCCTACACCTTCCTACACATCCCTACACATCCCTACACATCCCTACACATCCATCTATTCCTACTGTTCATCCACATTTTTTCCAGAGTTTTCAATATATTTTTGACATGTTTTCAGAAATTCATAAAAATACTTTTATTAAAAAATAAAAGCCTTTGAAAGTTTTTTAGTTGACATGAGATAAATGGAAACGTATGGAAACGTTCTCATGTTTAAATGACGTTTCGCTCGTCGGGAGATTTATCAGACCTTAATACAAAAATATAATAACCTATATAATGTATAAAGGTATTTTGTTGATAAAATTTAGATATCAGACCTTAAGTAAATAACGTAACTCTGTGTACGAATGGTATATAATACCGACAAGATGAGATTAAGACACATGTGCAACATCTGGGTATCTTTATTGTAGACGTTTCGCCATCCAGTGGCTTTATCAATACAAATTCTAGGACACAACTTGAAGACAGTAGAACTATGTACAGAAGATGAGGTAATCAGTCCCTCAACCTAGGAGTAGGTGCGAACAGCACCATAGTCGTGGAGATTCTGTCTTCAAGTTATGTCCTAGAATTTGTATTGATAAAGCCACTGGATGGCGATACGTCTACAGTAAAGATACCCAGATGTTGCACATGTGCCTTAATAACGTAACTCTGTTGTTAACATGTAAGTCAACTATATAATAGTAAATCCAAAAGTACTCTTGTTAGCCCTTTATGTGGCCTAGTTCTTAGGCCTTTTGTGTAGTCATGTGTGTGTATTCTAATCTCAAGTCAATTTTTTAATTATTATTTGTTTCAATTATTTTTTTCATTTTATTTATACGTTACCTTTGTTTTATATTTTCATATTTATTACCGAAAGCGCTTTGAATTTCACTGTTTTTTCACAGTGGTTGATCTGCGTACTGTGATAACTGTTTACTGTGATTTTATTGCATATAGTATATCAATCGTCATCTGGAAACCACTGTGGAATATCCGTTTAAATTCGTTACTGATTACACGTTTGTATAGGTTTAGGTAAATACACGGAGGTAAGCACGGTGTTAAGCACGGTGTTAGGCACGGAGGTAAGCACGGAGGTAAGCAATGTGTTAAGCAAGGTGTTAGGCACGGAGGTAAGCACGGTGTTAAGCACGGTGTCAGGCACGGAGGTAAGCACGGAAGTAAGCACGATGGCAAGCACGGAGGTAAGCAATGTGTTAAGCAAGGTGTTAGGCACGGAGGTAAGCACGGTGTTAAGCACGGTGTTAAGCACGGTATTAAGCACGGAGGTAAGCACGGTGTTAAGCACGGTGTTAAGCACGGAGGTAAGCACGGTGTTAAGCACGGAGGTAAGCACGGTGTTAAGCACGGTGTTAAGCACGGTGTTAAGCACGGAGGTAAGCACGGTGTTAAGCACGGTGTTAAGCACGGTGTTAAGCACGGTGTTAAGCACGGAGGTAAGCACGGAGGTAAGCACGGTGTTAAGCACGGTGTTAGGCACGGAGGTAAGCACGGAAGTAAGCACGATGGCAAGCACGGAGGTAAGCAATGTGTTAAGCACGGTGTTAGGCACGGAGGTAAGCACGGTGTTAAGCACGGTGTTAAGCACGGTGTTAAGCACGGTGTTAAGCACGGAGGTAAGGACGGTGTTAAGCACGGTGTTAAGCACGGAGGTAAGCACGGTGTTAAGCACGGAGGTAAGCACGGTGTTAAGCACGGTGTTAAGCACGGAGGTAAGCACGGTGTTAAGCACGGTGTTAAGCACGGTGTTAAGCACGGTGTTAAGCACGGAGGTAAGCACGGAGGTAAGCACGGTGTTAAGCACGGTGTTAGGCACGGAGGTAAGCACGGAAGTAAGCACGATGGCAAGCACGGAGGTAAGCAATGTGTTAAGCACGGTGTTAGGCACGGAGGTAAGCACGGTGTTAAGCACGGTGTTAAGCACGGTGTTAAGCACGGTGTTAAGCACGGAGGTAAGGACGGTGTTAAGCACGGTGTTAAGCACGGAGGTAAGCACGGTGTTAAGCACGGAGGTAAGCACGGTGTTAAGCACGGTGTTAAGCACGGTGTTAAGCACGGTGTTAAGCACGGTGTTAAGCACGGTGTTAAGCACGGTGTTAAGCACGGTGTTAATCACGGTGTTAAGCACGGTGTTAAGCACGGTGTTAAGCACGGTGTTAAGCACGGAGGTATGAATCTCGGCGTAGCTGGAGGCTGGATTCCGTGTCAGGCACAAATTATCACAAATATAGATGAGGCAGTAAATTATCAGTATAACACTGTAACACAGCACACACTGACACACTTGTCCACACATGATGAAACATGTTCATATCCATGACTACACACACACACACACACACACACACACACACACACACACACACACACACACACACACACACACACACACACACACACACACACACACACACACACACACAGTTCCTCCACGACTTGCCCCCCCCCCCCCACACTCTGACACACACACTACTAACCTAACATACAGAACTACATAGGTTTCCCACATTAGGCAATCAGGATAAAACAAAAAATGGGTTGCCAGAGAGCAACAAGAAAAACCAAGGGACAGGAGGAAGAAAATGCAAAGGAAGATTGGGTAGCAGAGCTCATAAAAAGGGATCATGAATGGGAAAAGAAACTAGAAGAACTTAGCATGAGAATGGAAGGGAGGATAGATATGGAAAGCAGGAAGTGGGAGGTGCATGTCAAAGCAGCAGAAGCTAGGATACAGAGTTTAGAAGAGGAATTGAAAAATCTGAAACAGCCTAAAGAACTAAAGAACATTTTGGGATTGACAACAGAGACTGCTACCTCAGCCACAAATAAGGGGACTGTAGGGAAAGAAGGGGCACAACTGCATGGAGATGCTCTATCAGAGGAGACTGTAGCAAATGAAAGAGCTAAGCTTTATGTGGAGGCCCTAACAGACAACAACAGAGCCCAAGGAAAGCCGAGAAGGGAAAATGACAGGCCACTGAGCCCAAGTACATTAGCCAGTGAAACTGATGAAAGGAAAGCTGCAGTGGAGGAAACCAAATTAAATGAGGGGATACACAGGGATATGCAGTGGGAGAATGAAAGGGTGAGGTCAGTCTTTGTGTATGGGCTCCAGGAAGTCGAAGGGGAAACATATGAAGCAAGAAAACAAGGGGAAAAAAAAGCAATTGAAAGCATCATGAAAGCAATAGGAGAAGACGATATGACCCAGCTGGAAAATTTTCGGAGAATAGGGGGGTTTGTAAAAAAAAAGAACCCGGCCAGTGAGAGTGACCTTCAAGGCAGAAGCGACTCGGACCAGGATCCTGCAGGAGAAAGCACGATTAAGGGACATGACGGCATACAGGAGGGTGTATCTCGACCGCGACAGAACACAAGAAGAAAGGAAGAAACTGAGAGAGATGTTACAAAGGCGAAAGGAGGAAAGAGAGGGGATGGAGAAGACAGACAGGAGATCCCAGACACAGGAAGAAGATCTAATACAGCCTCCCTCACAACTTTCTATAGAAGCCTCCCAACCAGGTCAACCCCAGTGCAACCAAACACTCTAAATCAAAACACCCATGCCACATCCAATGCCCCCACCCACTACATTACAAACTTCACCCCCACAGCAACAACCCATAGTTCCTTACCAGGTCTCCCACATCCCCAACCCCAATATACTTACCAGACCACAGTCTTAGAAAAGAAGTTGAAGGTGTGGTATACAAATGCAGATGGAATAACAAACAAGTATGAGGAGTGGCACGAAAGAATCAAAGAGACATCCCCAGACATAATAGCACTCACAGAAACAAAACTCACCAGAATAATAACAGATGCAATCTTTACATCTGGATATCAAATCTTCAGGAAAGACAGAGGGAGGAGAGGGGGAGGAGGAGTTGCACTGCTCATTAAAAACCAGTGGGGTTTTGAGAAAATGGAAGGAATGGATGGCATGGGCGAAAGGGACTACTTAGTAGGAACAATCCAGTCTGAGGGACATAAGGTGATAATTGCAGTAATGCACAACCCACCACAGAACTGCAGGATGCCAAGAGAAGAATACGATGAGAGCAACAGAGCAATGATCAACACACTAGCCGAGGTGGCCAGGAGAGCACACATGGGGGGAGCAAAGTTACTAGTTATGGGTGATTTCAATCACAAGGAGATTGACTGGGGAAACCTGGAGCCCCATGGGGGTCCCGAAACATGGAGAGCCAAGATGATGGATGTGGTACTGGAAAACCTCATGCATCAACATGTTAGAGACACTACCAGAGAGAGAGGAGAGGATGAACCAGCAAGGTTGGACCTTGTATTCACCATGAGTAGTTCGGACATCGAGGGTATCATGTATGAAAGGCCCCTGGGAGCTAGTGATCATGTGGTTCTGTGCTTCGACTACATAGTTGAGCTCCAAGTGGAGAGAGTAGCAGGAATAGGCTGGGAAAAACCAAACTACAAAAGGGGGAACTACTCAGGCATGAGGAACTTCCTTCAAGACATTCAGTGGGAGAGGGAACTGACAGGAAAACCAGTACAAGAAATGATGGACTATGTAGCAACAAAATGCAAGGAGGCAGAGGAGAGGTTTGTTCCCAAGGGAAACAGAAATAATGGGAAGAACAGAACGAGTCCTTGGTTCACCCAAAGGTGTAGGGAGGCAAAAACTAGGTGTACTAGAGAATGGAAAAGGTACAGAAGACAGAGAACTCAGGAAAATAAAGAAATCAGCCGAAGAGCCAGAAACGAATATGCACAGATAAGAAGGGAGGCTCAGAGACAATATGAAAATGACATAGCATCAAAAGTAAAGACTGACCCGAAGCTGTTGTACAGCCACATCAGGAGGAAAACAACAGTCAAGGACCAGGTAATCAGACTGAGGAAGGGTGATGGGGAATTCACAAGAAACGACCGAGAGGTATGTCAGGAGCTCAACACAAGATTTAAAGAGGTATTTACAGTGGAAACCAGTAGGACTCCAAGAAATCAGAACAGGGGGGCACACCAGCAAGTGCTGGATGGGGTACATATAACCAAGGAGGAGGTGAAGAAGCTGCTATGCGAACTTGACACCTCAAAGGCGGTGGGACCAGACAACATCTCTCCATGGGTCCTTAAAGAGGGAGCAGAGATATTGTGTGAGCCATTAACAAAGATCTTCAACACATCATTTGAAACTGGGCAACTCCCTGAGGTATGGAAAATGGCAAATGTAGTCCCAATTTTTAAAAAGGGAGACAGACATGAGGCACTAAACTACAGACCTGTATCTCTAACGTGTATAGTATGCAAGGTCATGGAGAAGATCATCAGGAGGAGAGTGGTGGGGCACCTGGAAAGAAACAAGTGTATAATTGACAACCAGCACGGTTTCAGGGAAGGAAAATCCTGTGTCACAAACCTACTAGAGTTTTATGACAAGGTGACAGAAGTAAGACAAGAGAGAGAGGGGTGGATCGACTGCGTATTTTTGGACTGCAAGAAGGCTTTCGACACAGTTCCTCACAAGAGGTTACTGCAAAAGCTAGAGGACCAGGCACACATAACAGGAAAGGCACTGCAATGGATCAGAGAATATCTGACAGGGAGGAAACAACGAGTCATGGTACGCGACGAGGTGTCAGAGTGGGCGCCTGTGACAAGCGGGGTTCCACAGGGGTCAGTCCTAGGACCTGTGCTGTTCTTGGTATACGTGAACGACATAACGGAAGGGATAGACTCAGAAGTGTCCTTGTTTGCAGACGATGTGAAGTTAATGAGAAGAATCGAATCGGACGAGGATCAGGCAGGACTACAAAGAGATCTGGACAGGCTACAAGCCTGGTCCAGCAACTGGCTCACAAGAGGTTACTGCAAAAGCTAGAGGACCAGGCACACATAACAGGAAAGGCACTGCAATGGATCAGAGAATATCTGACAGGGAGGAAACAACGAGTCATGGTACGCGACGAGGTGTCAGAGTGGGCGCCTGTGACAAGCGGGGTTCCACAGGGGTCAGTCCTAGGACCTGTGCTGTTCTTGGTATACGTGAACGACATAACGGAAGGGATAGACTCAGAAGTGTCCTTGTTTGCAGACGATGTGAAGTTAATGAGAAGAATCGAATCGGACGAGGATCAGGCAGGACTACAAAGAGATCTGGACAGGCTACAAGCCTGGTCCAGCAACTGGCTCCTTGAATTTAACCCTGCCAAATGCAAAGTCATGAAGATTGGGGAAGGGCAAAGAAGACCGCAGACACAATATAGTTTAGATGGCCAAAGACTGCAAACCTCACTCAAGGAAAAAGATCTGGGGGTGAGTATAACACCGAGCATATCTCCTGAGGCGCACATCAATCAGATAACTGCTGCAGCATACGGGCGCCTGGCAAACCTACGGATAGCGTTCCGATACCTCAGTAAGGATTCGTTTAAGACTCTGTACACCATCTACGTCAGGCCCATACTGGAGTATGCAGCACCAGTTTGGAATCCACACCTAGTCAAGCACGTCAAGAAATTAGAGAAAGTGCAAATGTTTGCAACAAGACTAGTCCCAGAGCTACGGGGATTGTCCTATGAAGAAAGGTTGAGGGAAATCGGCCTGACGACACTGGAGGCCAGGAGGGTCAGGGGAGACATGATAACGACATATAAAATACTGCGCGGAATAGACGAGGTGGACAAAGACGGGATGTTCCAGAGATGGGACACAGACACAAGAGGTCACAATTGGAAGTTGAAGACTCAGATGAATCAAAGGGATGTTAGGAAGTATTTCTTCAGTCATAGAGTAGTCAGGCCATGGAATAGCCTAGAAAGTGATGTGGTGGAGGCAGGAACCATACATAGTTTTAAGGCGAGGTATGATAGAGCTCATGGGGCAGGGAGAGAGAGGACCTAGTAGCAATCAGCGAAGAGGCGGGGCCAGGAGCTGTGAATCGACCCCTGCAACCACAAATAGGTGAGTACAAATAGGTGAGTACACACACACACACACACAACGCGTGGGTCCGTGGGTGCAGACGTGGGCACACAAGGCTCCGAGAATCCTAATGTTTTTAAGGCTGCAGTGACTGCTAACAGTAATCAGTGGTAGTGACATCGTCAGTGAGCAATAATACGAGTGATAGCTAAAGTTATTAGTTAGAAAAAGTCGTGAGAAAGCCTGAAATTATCCATTATCCAAAATTATCCAAAATTATCCAAACGTTTTGGTCTACTACTTAAATCCGAGTGGGGATCAGTAACAAGTGGCGTTCCACAGGGATCAGTCTTGGGCCCGTTGTTGTTTATAATATATATCAATGATCTTGATGAAGGAATTACTAGTGATATGAGCAAATTCGCCGATGACACGAAGATAGGTAGGATAATTGATTCAAACGTAGATGTTAGGGAACTTCAGGAGGATTTAGACAAACTCTACTCTTGGTCAGAAAAGTGACAGATGCAGTTCAATGTAGATAAATGCAAGGTTCTGAAGCTCGGGAGTGTCCATAACCCTAGCACTTATAAGTTAAATAATGTAGAACTTAGCCATACAGATTGCGAAAAGGACTTGGGGGTTATGGTAAGCAGCAACCTTAAACCAAGACAGCAATGCCTAAGCGTACGTAATAAGGCAAATAGATTACTGGGATTTATATCAAGAAGTGTAAGCAACAGAAGTCCAGAGGTCATACTGCAGCTTTATACATCATTAGTAAGGCCTCACCTAGATTATGCAGCTCAATTCTGGTCTCCATGTTACAGAATGGACATAAATTCGTTAGAAAACATTCAGCGTAGGATGACTAAATTAATACATAGCATTAGAAATCTTCCTTATGAAGAAAGATTGAAGACTCTTAAGTTACATTCACTTGTTAGACGAAGAATGAGGGGAGACCTGATCGAAGTGTATAAGTGGAAGATAGGTATTAATAAAGGGGATATTAACAAGGTCTTGAGGATATCTCTCCAAGAGAGAACCCGCAGTAATGGATTTAAATTGGATAAGTTTAGATTTAGAAAGGACATAGGAAATAGGGTAGTTGATGAGTGGAACAGTCTACCTAGTTGGGTTATTGAGGTTGGGACTTTGGGTAGTTTCAAATTTAGGTTGGATAAGTACATGAGTGGGAGGGGTTGGATTTGAGTGGGACTTGCACATCGGAGCTTGTTTCTTGGGTGGCATTGAAAATTGGGTTCGTCAAATGTTTGTTAGTGGGATGAATTGTAAAGGACCTGCCTAGTATGGGCCAACAGGCCTGCTGCAGTGTTCCTCCTTTCTTATGTTCTTATGTTCTTATGTACTAGGCAGCGGTAGGCCTGAAGCAGTGACGTCACGACAAGTTGTGTGCCATTATACATATAAATTGAAGTGTATATAATGTGAAGTGTATAATATCATAAGTGAAAAGTGAAATAGCATGAGGAACGAGGGATGTATGAGCACATGTGGTTATAATCATCACGGATGAAGGATCTCCAAAATAGGGATTTAGGCTATGTACGACGACTACGTCATCAGCATCTGGCAACTTGGCACGACCGTTGCCAGTGCAAGTATCACCTATATTGTGGTTTGCATGTCGCAGGCGTGGCTTGGCTTGGCCTTGCATCGCTGTTAGATACTGGTCACTCACTCCTGCAAGCTATTACAGTACTTATTAGTAGTAAGAATACTTAGGAAGCTAGGAAGTCCTCTCTAAACGTGAACAAGGAATAGGATAATAACAGCAATAATTGATACTTAAATCCAGAAAGGACAATAAGCGAAGAGTGTAGCATTTCTAGGAAAGACAGAACAGAGAAGTATAACGGATCTACCCCCCCCTAACCATCCCTCCCTCACACACACACACAAGGGCAGACACTTATTGAAGCTTTAGACCCTATTAGCAATTATCGCTTTTTATAACCCAGAATTACTGTATGTATTAACAGTATCTCCCCGCATACCTCCCCCCCCACACACACACATACACACACACACACACACACACACACATAAACACACACACACACACACACACACACACACACACACACACACACACACACACACACACACACACATACACACACACAGTGTAGTAGGTCATAAGCGCCAGGCTCCGGGAATATTAGTGCTTTTAGGGTGTGTTTTAGCAGCTAGAAGCAACCAGTGTTAGTGAGAACGTCAGTGAACAACCCTACAAGTGATAACCAATGTATTAGCAAAAATAAATAAAGTAAAGGCGAGAGAAAGCCTGAAATTATACAGCAAAATTTCAAAGTGCCAGTTCGTTGAGGCCTAGTTGGCACTTGTTGCCACACTGTTACAAATATACAAAGTACAAAGCGAGGGACTAAAGAGAAAATATCAAATAGAATTAAGAGAGGTTGGCTAATGAGAAACTGTGATGTAGCACACAGCCAACGTGAACAAGCTAGCCAGAAAGGGGATATTTATATATATATATATACATATACATACATATACATAAATATATATAAGCAGAGGTGGTGGCAGCGGTAGGCCTGAGGAAGTAGGCCGCCATAACAGGTTGGGTGTCATCACAAATAAGAAGTGTACTTACCAAAAGTGAAGTGTAAATTATAAAAGTAGCAGTATACAAGTGATAAGTGTGGTAAATGAGGACTCAAAAGGGCAACGAGAAAAGAATAGCTGAAGAAGTCAGAGGTGGAAGGGCGAGGTGCACGAGTCATCGTACAGCGAGCATCGTACAGCGAGCATCGTACATCAGGCATCTGGATGGACGTCCCCTCTGAGGAGTAACGTACAAATCACCTGTTTGTGGTTGGCGGGAAGTTTTGAGTGGTAGAGCCGGCCCTACGGTCACTGGTAGCTCGCTATCTAAACCCTGCTCCAGAGCGATTATCATACACACAACACCTAGCAGTAGTAGGAAGATAAAATTTGTAGGAGCAAGGAATAGGCAGGAGGATTAAGTCGGGGCTAATGGGACTACAGCCCTGACAACAGTTTCGAGAGATAATGTTTTAGGACACAAAGACAGTACAATCTGAGAAGCAAGTATTGGGTACACATGTAGTAAAAGGTAGTACATAACTGGGTGAAAGAAAGACTCGTTAACACACGCTAGTATTATAATTATTAGAATTACTCTCAGTGTTAATGGTATCTTATTAGTATTACGGATACACAGAGGTGAAATGTATTTCTGGGACATATAAACAACTGACGTGCTCACACACACACGCACGCACACACATACACACTCGGGGCCAGGAGCTGAGTCTCGACCCCTGAAACCACAACTAGGTGAGTACACACACCCACTCATTCACACAGCTGATCCTTGGAATTTGACCGCGTCCCCTCACCCCCCCACACACCTTTCCCTCCCCCACAGACCTTTCCCCTCCCCTGCTCTTGCCTTCACTCCCTCCTATCTTTCTCTCTCCCCCTCCCTCGCATTTCTCTCTCTCATAGCCTTTTTCCCTCCCCTTCCCCCAACTCTCACACTCTCTCACACTCTCTCTCCCCTCTCTCCCCCTCTCTACCCCTCTCTCCCCCTCTCTCTCCCTCTCTCTCCCTCTCTCTCCCTCTCTCTCCCCCTCTCTCCCTCTCTCTCCCTCTCTCTCCCTATTGCTCCCTCTCTCCCTCTCTCCCTCTCCCTCTCCCTCCCTCTCTCTCTCTCTCTCTCTCTCTCCCTATATAGGCTTCTCTCTCCTTCTGTCTTTTTCCATTTTTCTACTGCTCCCTCGCATTTCTCTCTCTCATAGCCTTTTCCCTCACCCTCTTTTCTCTGTCTCTGTATCTCTCTCTCTCTCTCTCTCTCTCTGTCTCTCTCTCTCTCCCTCTCTTTCTCCCTCTCTCTACCCTTTCTCTCCCCCCTCACATTTCTCTGTCTCTCTCCCTCTCTTTCTCACTCTCTCTCCCTCTCTCTCTCTCTCACTCTCTCTCTCTCTCTCTCTCTCTCTCTCTCTCTCTCTCTCTCTCTCTCTCTCTCTAGGCTTCTCTCTCCATCTCCCTATTTCTATATTTCTACCCCTCCCTCACATTTCTCTCTCTCATAGCCTTTTCCCTCACCCTCCTTTCTCTGTCTCTCTCTCTCTCTCTCTCTCTCTCTCTCTCTCTCTCTATAGGCTTCTCTCTCCATCTCCCTTTTTCTATATTTCTACCCCTCCCTCGCATTTCTCTCTCTCATAGCCTTTTCCCTCACCCTCCTTTCTCTCTCTCTCTCTCTCTCTCTCTCTCTCTCTCTCTCTCTCTCTCTCTCTCTCCTCTCTCTCTCTCTCTCTCTCTCTTTCTCCCTCTCTCTACCCTTTCTCTCCCCCCTCACATTTCTCTCTCTCACCCTTGGTCTTATCCCTCACCCCCATACTCTCTCCTCTCTCTCCCTCTTTCTACCCTTTCCCTCTCCTCTCTCTCCCTCTTTCTACCCTTTCTCTCTCCCCCTCGCACCCTCTCCCTCCTCTAGCCTTCTGTCTGTGGTAAAAAAAAAAAAGAAAAAAAAAAAAAAAAAAAAACAAAAAAAAAACACAATGGGTGGCTCTAGAGGACGGAAAACCAGAGATCTGGTAGACGAACCAGGGAGGAAAGACTGGGAGTTAGAGCTCCAAAAAAGGGAGGAAGAGTGGGGAAGGAAGATAGTAGAGCTTGGTAAGAAAATGGAGGAGCGGATAGCTGAGGAGTGCAGGAAGTGGGAAGTACAGGTCTTAGCAGCAGAAGCTAGGATACAGTGCTTAGAAGAGAAACTGCAAAGCCTGAAACAGATTAGAGAGACAAATGACAATTCAGATGTGACATCAGGCGCAGACAAGGGGACGGTAAGCAACAACGGAGACATGCCGTACGCGAAGGCCTTATCAGACCCACGTGGGGCCAGGGAAAAGACGAGGAGTACACTAAGATCAAATGACAGGTCCGAAGACAATGAAGGTATGCTATATGCAGAGATTCTAACAGCCAACTGCAGTAGCAAGGGACAGCTGGTCATGAAAGACAGTTCACTGAGAATAGAAGTTCCAGATATGACAGGGACTGAAGGCAAGAACATGTCAATGGAAGGAAATAAAATGCCTCAGAGGAAGCAGATGGAGACTCAGTGGGAGGAGGAAAGGGCGAGGTCAGTTTTTGTGTACGGGCTCCAAGAAGCCAAGGGGGACAACTTTGAAGAAATAAAACAGGAGGAGAAAAAAATGATTGAAGGCATCATGAAAACAATAGGTGAGGGCGATATGACCCAGGTGACAAATTTTCAGAGAATTGGGTGGTTTGCGAGTGGAAGGATACGGCCTGTCAAAGTAATTTTCAAGGAAGAATCAGTTCGAACCAGGATTCTGCAAGAGAAAGCAAGACTGAGGGACAAACAGGGGTACCAGAGAGTATACCTCGACCGCGACAGAACACAAGACGAAAGGACTACACTGAAAGAGAGGGTACAGAGACGCAAGGAGGAACGAGAGGCAATGACGAAGATGAGCAGGACCCAGACACAGGAGGAAGGGCAAACACACCCCACAGAATCTCCCACCAAAAGACTCCAACCACGACATTCCCAACGCAACTGAGCAACCTATACTACAACCCACTCACTGTTCCCTCTGCCACCAACCCCCATATCACAAACCTCACCCCAACAGCTGTCCCTTATGGGCATTCTGACCCCACCCCCATCATCACAAACCCCACCTACACCACAGCCCCATATAGGCCCCCACCAAGGCTCTCGCTCCCCCAACCCCAATATTCTTGCATGACCACAATGATAGAAAAGAAACTGAAAGTTTGGTACACAAACGCGGATGGAATAACGAATAAACATGAGGAGTGGAACGAAAGAATCAGTGAAAAATCCCCAGACATCATAGCAGTCACAGAAACAAAACTCGCTGAGACAATAACAGACACAATCTTCCCAATGGGATATCAGATCCTGAGGAAAGATAGAAGGAGTAGAGGGGGAGGAGGGGTTGCACTGCTCATAAAACACCGATGGGGATTTGAGGAAATGGAAGGCATGGACATGATTGGAGAAAGAGACTACATTGTAGGTACAATTCAGTCCGGAGAACATAAAGTAGTCATTGGAGTGATGTATAACCCACCACAGAACTGCAGGAGGCCAAGAGAGGAGTACGAAGAAAACAACAGGGTGATGGTGGACACACTGGCTGAGGTGGCAAGAAGAGCTCACTCGAGCAGAGCAAAGTTACTGGTAATGGGCGATTTCAACCACAGGGAGATCGACTGGGAAAACCTGGAGCCACATGGGGTCCCGAAACATGGAGAGCCAAGATGATGGATGTGGTACTTGAAAACCTCATGCATCAACATGTCAGGGACACAACCAGAGAGAGAGGGGAGGATGAGCCAGCAAGACTGGATCTTGTGTTCACCCTGAGCAGTTCAGACATTGAGGACATCACTTACGAGAGGCCCCTTTGAGCTAGCGATCATGTGGTGCTGAGTTTTGATTATATAGTAGAGTTACAAGTGGAGAAGGTAACAGGAACTGAAGGGGTCAGGCCAAACTATGAAAGGGGGGACTACACAGGTATGAGAAACTTCCTGCAGGAGGTTCAGTGGGACAGAGAAATGGTAGGAAAATCAGTAAACGAGATGATGGAATATGTGGCAACAAAGTGCAAGGAGGCAGAGGAAAGTTTTGTTCCCAAGGGAAACAGAAATAATAGGAAGACCAAAACGAGTCCTTGGTTTACCCGAAGGTGTAGGGAGGCAAAAACTAAGTGCAACAGAGAATGGAAAAGGTACAGGAGGCATAGGACCCAGGAAAACAAGGAGATTAGTAGAAGAGCCAGAAACGAGTATGCACAGATAAGGAGGGAGGCCCAGCGACAGTATGAAAACGACATAGCATCGAAAGTCAAATCTGACCCGAAACTGCTGTATAGCCACATTAGGAGGAAGACAACAGTCAAGGACCAGGTGATAAGGCTGAGGAAAGAAGGTGGAGAACTCACAAGAAACGATCAAGAGGTATGTGAGGAGCTCAACACGAGATTTAAGGAAGTATTTACAGTAGAGACAGGAAGGACTCTGGGGGGACAGACCAGATGGGGACACCAGCAAGGAATACACCAACAAGTGTTGGACGACATACATACAGATGAGGAGGAGGTGAAGAAACTGCTAAGGGACATCGATACCTCAAAGGCAATGGGACCGGACAACATCTCCCCGTGGGTCCTTAGAGAGGGAGCAGATATGTTGTGCATGCCACTTACCACAATCTTCAACACGTCCCTGGAAACTGGGCAACTACCTGAGGTATGGAAGACGGCAAATGTAGTTCCCATTTTTAAAAAAGGAGACAGAAAAGAGGCACTAAACTATAGACCTGTGTCATTGACGTGTATAGTATGCAAAATTATGGAGAAGATTATCAGGAGGAGAGTGGTGGAGCACCTGGAACGGAACAAGAGTATAAATGCCAACCAGCACGGATTCATGGAAGGCAAATCCTGTGTCACAAACCTTCTGGAGTTTTATGATAAAATAACAGAAGTAAGACACGAGAGAGAGGGGTGGGTTGATTGCATCTTCTTGGACTGCAAGAAGGCCTTTGACACAGTTCCTCACAAGAGATTAGTGCAGAAGCTAGAGCATCAGGCGCATATAACAGGAAGGGCACTGCAATGGATCAGAGAATACCTGACAGGGAGACAACAACGAGTCATGGTACGTAATGATGTATCACAGTGGGCACCTGTGACGAGCGGGGTCCCACAGGGGTCGGTCCTAGGACCAGTGCTATTTTTGGTATATGTGAACGACATGATGGAAGGGTTAGACTCAGAAGTGTCCCTGTTTGCAGATGATGTGAAGTTAATGAGGAGAATTAAATCTGATGAGGACCAGGCAGGACTTCAAAGAGACCTGGACAGACTGGACACCTGGTCCAGCAAATGGCTTCTCGAATTTAATCCTGCCAAATGCAAAGTCATGAAGATAGGGGAAGGGCACAGAAGACCACAGACCGAGTATAGGCTAGGTGGCCAAAGACTGCAAACCTCACTCAAGGAGAAAGATCTTGGGGTGAGTATAACACCGAGCATGTCTCCGGAAGCACACATCAACCAGATAACTGCTGCAGCATATGGGCGCCTGGCAAACCTGAGAACAGCATTCCGATACCTTAGTAAGGAATCGTTCAAGACACTGTACACCGTGTATGTCAGGCCCATACTGGAGTATGCAGCACCTGTTTGGAACCCGCACTTGATAAAGCACGTCAAGAAACTAGAGAAAGTACAAAGGTTTGCGACAAGGTTAGTTCCAGAGCTAAGGGGAATGTCCTATGAAGAAAGATTAAGGGAAATCGGCCTGACGACACTGGAGGACAGGAGGGTCAGGGGAGACATGATAACGACATATAAAATACTGCGTGGAATAGACAAGGTGGACAAAGACAGGATGTTCCAGGGAGGGGACACAGAAACAAAAGGCCACAATTGGAAGTTGAAGACACAAATGAGTCAGAGAGATATTAGGAAGTATTTCTTCAGTCATAGAGTTGTAAGGCAGTGGAATAGCCTAGAAAATGACGTAGTGGAGGCAGGAACCATACACAGTTTTAAGACGAGGTTTGATAAAGCTCATGGAGCAGGGAGAGAGAGGGCCCAGTAGCAACCGGTGAAGAGGCGGGGCCAGGAGCTAAGACTCGACCCCTGCAACCACAAATAGGTGAGTACAAATAGGTGAGTACACACACACACACACACACACACACACATACACACACACACATATCCAGACTCACACATACACTCCCCCCCCTCACCACCGACATCTCACTCTTCCCCTGATCTCCCCCTCCCTCGTTTCACCCTCCCCTCCCCCGTTCACCCTCCCCCCTCCCCACCCCTTTCCACTCCTCTCCCACATAGCCACAGTTCCTCCACTACCTCCCCCCCACACTCTGACATACACACTACTAACCTAACATACAGAACTACATAGGTTTCCCACTCTGAGGCAATCAGGATAAAACAAAAATGGGTTGCCAGAGAGCAACAAGAAAAACCAAGGGACAGGAGGAGGAAGCTGCAAAGGAAGATTGGGCAGCAGAGCTCATAAAAAGGGATCATGAATGGGAAAAGAAACTAGAAGAACTTAGCATGAGAATGGAAGAGAGGATAGATATGGAAAGCAGGAAGTGGGAGGTGCATGTCAAAGCAGCAGAGGCTAGGATACAGAGTTTAGAAGAGGAACTGAAAAATCTGAAACAGCCTAAAGAACTAAAGAACATTTTGGGATTGACAACAGAGACTGCTATCTCAGCCACAAATAAGGGGACTGTAGGGAAAGAAGGGGCACGACTGCATGGGGAAGCTCTATCAGAGGAGACTGTAGTAAATGAAAGAGCTAAGCTTTATGTGGAGGCCCTAACAGACAACAACAGAGCCCAAGGAAAGCCGAGAAGGGAAAATGACAGGCCACTGAGCCCAAGTACATTAGCCAGTGAAACTGAAGAAAGGAAAGCTGCAGTGGAGGAAACCAAATTAAATGAGGGGATACACAGGGATATGCAGTGAGAGAATGAAAGGGTGAGGTCAGTCTTTGTGTATGGGCTCCAGGAAGTTGAAGGGGAAACATATGAAGCAAGAAAACAAGGGGAAAAAAAGCAATTGAAAGCATCATGAAAGCAATAGGAGAAGACGACATGACCCAGCTGGAAAATTTTCGGAGAATAGGGGGGTTTGTAAAAAAAAGAACCCGGCCAGTGAAAGTGACCTTCAAGGCAGAAGCGACTCGGACCAGGATCCTGCAGGAGAAAGCACGATTAAGGGACATGCCGGCATACAGGAAGGTGTATCTCGACCACGACAGAACACAAGAAGAAAGGCAGAAACTGAGAGAGATGGTACAAAGGCGAAAGGAGGAAAGAGAGGGGATGGAGAAGACAGACAGGAGATCCCAGACCCAGGAAGAAGATCAAATACAGCCTCCCTCACAACTTCCTATAGAAGCCTCCCAACCAGGTCAACCCCAGTGCAACCAAACACTCTAAATCAAAACACCCATGCCACATCCAATGCCCCCACCCACTACATTACAAACTCCACCCCCACAGCAACAACCCATAGTTCCTTACCAGGTCTCCCACTTCCCCAACCCCAATATACCTCCCAGACCACAGTCTTAGAAAAGAAGTTGAAGGTGTGGTATACAAATGCAGATGGAATAACAAACAAGTATGAGGAGTGGCACGAAAGAATCAAGGAGACATCCCCAGACATAATAGCACTCACAGAAACAAAACTCACCAGAATAATAACAGATTCAATCTTTCCATCCGGATATCAAATCCTCAGGAAAGACAGAGGGAGGAGAGGGGGAGGAGGAGTTGCACTGCTCATTAAAAACCAGTGGGGTTTTGAGAAAATGGAAGGAATGGATGGCACGGGCGAAAGGGACTACTTAGTAGGAACAATCCAGTCTGAGGGACATAAGGTGATAATTGCAGTAATGTACAACCCACCACAGAACTGCAGGAGGCCAAGAGAAGAATACGATGAGAGCAACAGAGCAATGATCGACACACTAGCCGAGGTGGCCAGGAGAGCACACATGGGGGGAGCAAAGTTACTAGTTATGGGTGATTTCAATCACAAGGAGATTGACTGGGAAAACCTGGAGCCCCATGGGGGTCCCGAAACATGGAGAGCCAAGATGATGGATGTGGTACTGGAAAACCTCATGCATCAACATGTTAGAGACACT
>NC_091293.1:15181060-15187797 GCF_038502225.1 Cherax quadricarinatus | reverse complement strand
ATCACGTACCAACAATCGTTGTTTCCTTCCTGTCAGGTATTCCCTGATCCATTGCAGTACTTTCCCTACTATTCCTGCCTGCTCCTCTAATTTTTGTACCAGTCTCTTGTGTGGTACTGCATCAGACGCCTTTCTGCAGTCCAAAATGATGCAATCTATCCATCCCTCTCTCTCTCTCCTCTCTTATTTATGTTATCTTATCGTACAAATCAAGTAGATTTGTGATACAGGATTTCCCATCTCTGAAGCCGTGCTGATTGTCATGCATGAGCCTAAGCCTCTCAATGTGCTCCACCACTTTACATACTATACAAGTCATACTATACAAGTCAGTGAAACCGGTGTATAGTTTAATGCTGCCTGTCTGGAATTACGCTTGCTGTTTTCCACGCCTCAGGCAATTGCCCTGTTTCGATAGATTTATTGAAGATTGCTGCTAGCGGCACACATAATTCATCTGCTCCCTCTCTCAGAATCCATGGAGATATGTTATCTGGGCCCACCACCTTAGAGGCATCTTGTTCACCATGCAGTTTCTTCCTTGGTTATGCATACTGTGTCCACCACCTGCTGGTGCACCCTATCTCCATGGTTTGCTGGAAGCATTTCTGTCATTATTGAGGATACTTCTCTAAATATTGTGTTAGGTTCAACACACACTTCTTGGTCACTCTTCGTGAGCTCCCCTCCTTCTTTCCTCAGCCTGATTACCTGATCTTTGACTGTTGTTTTTCTCCTAATGTGACTGTGTGACTGTACAACAACTTTGGTTCAAGTTTGGTTTTTTATTTTTGATGCTTTGTCGTTTTCGTATTGCCTCTCTCCTTTTCCCAGCATATTCATTTCTGGTTCTTCTGCTCAACTCCTTGTTTTCTTGAGACCTTTGCCTTCTATATTTCTTCCATGCTGCAGTACACTTGGCTTTGTCCTCTTTACCCCTCCATTTAAACCATGGGCTCACTCTGGTCTTACCATTTTCTTCTGTTACCCTTTGGTTACCTGGAGGTTACCTGGAGGTTATTCCGGGGATCAACGCCCCCGCGGCCCGGTCCATGACCAGGCCTCCCGATGGATCAGGGCCTGATCAACTAGGCTGTTACTGCTGGCCGCACGCAGTCCAACGTACGAGCCACAGCCCGGCTGATCCGGCACTGACTTTAGGTATCTGTCCAGCTCTCTCTTGAAGGCAGCCAGGGGTTTATTGGCAATTCCCCTAATGCTTGATGGGAGGCTGTTGAACAGTTTTGGGCCCCGGACACTTATGGTGTTTTCTCTTAGTGTACCAATGGCGCCCCTACTTTTTATTGGGGGCATTTTGCATCGCCTGCCCAGTCTTTTACTTTCGTAGGGAGTGATTTCTGTGTGCAGATTTGGGACCATTCCTTCCAAGATTTTCCAAGTGTAGATTATGATATATCTCTCCCTCCTGCGTTCCAACGAGTACAAGTCAAGTGCTTCCAAGCGTTCCCAGTAGTTAAGGTGCTTGACAGAACTTATACGTGCAGTAAAGGATCTCTGTACACTCTCTAGATCTGCGATTTCACCTGCTTTGAATGGAGATGTTAATGTACAGCAGTATTCCAGCCTAGAGAGAACAAGTGATTTGAAAAGGATCATCATGGGCTTGGCATCTCTCGTTTTGAAAGTTCTCATTATCCATCCTATCATTTTCTTTGCACGTGCGATCGTGGCACTGTTGTGATCCTTGAAAGTGAGATCCTCAGACATTACTACTCCCAGGTCCCTTACATTATTTTTTCGCTCTATTGTATGGCCGGAGTCAGTAGTATACTCTGTTCTAGTTATTATCTCCTCCAGTTTTCCATAACGGAGTAGTTGGAATTTGTCCTCATTGAACATCATATTGTTTACCGTTGCCCACTGGAAAACTTTGTTTATATCTTCTTGGAGGTTAACCGCGTCCTCAGCAGATGACAGCCTCATGCAGATCCTAGTATCATCCGCAAAGGATGATACGGTGCTGTGGTGTATATCTCTGTTTATGTCTGATATGAGGATAAGGAATAAGATGGGGGCGAGTACTGTGCCTTGTGGAACAGAGCTCTTCACTATGGCAGCCTCCGATTTAACTTTGTTGACCACTACTCTTTGTGTTCGATTTGTTAGGAAGTTGAAGATCCATCTCCCCACTTTCCCAGTTATTCCTTTAGCACGTATTTTATGGGCTATTACGCCATGATCGCATTTGTCAAATGCTTTTGCAAAGTCTGTGTATATTACATCTGCATTCTGATTTTCTTCCAGTGCATCCAAGGCCATGTCATAGTGATCCAGTAGTTGTGAGAGGCAGGAGCGACCTGCCCTGAACCCATGTTGCCCTGGATTGTGCAGATTTTGGGAATCCAGGTGATTTGCAATCCTGCTTCTTAGCACTCTTTCAAAGATTTTTATGATGTGGGACGTCAGAGCTATTGGTCTATAGTTCTTAGCTAATGCTTTGCTGACACCTTTATGGAGTGGGGCTATATCCGTTGTTTTAAGTGACTGTGGAATTTCACCCATGTCCAAGCTCCTCCTCCATAGTGTACTTAGGGCACGCGAGAGGGGTTTCTTGCAGTTCTTAATGAAAACAGAGTTCCACGAGTCTGGGCCCGGGGCTGAGTGCATAGGCATGTTGTCAATGGCTTTTTCGAAATCTATCGGAGTTAGGGTAATGTCGGAAATCTGGCATACATTTATGGAGTTTTGAGGCTCATTCGTCATTTGGGTCGTCGATCCTCAGACCGATTAGTGGTTCACTAAACACAGAGTCGTACTTTTCAATATTTCACTCATTTCCTTGTTGTCATCTGTGTAAGTCCCATCCTGTCTGAGTAAGGGCCCGATACTAGATGTGGTATTTGCCTTGTTTTTGGCATATGAAAAGAAATATTTTGAATTTCTTTCAATTTCACTAATAGCTTTAAGCTCCTCCTGCCTCTCCTGGTTCCTGTAAGAGTCATTTAGCTTAAGTTCGATAGTTTCCACTTCCCTGGTCAGCGCCTCCTTTCGTGTATCAGATATTCTAGCACTCCTGAGGAGCTCAGTGACTCTTCGTCGTCTTCTGTAGAGGGAGCGTCTTTTTCTCTCCAGTTTACTCCTGCTCTTCTTCTTTCTTAGGGGAATATGCCTAGAACATGCTTCGGCTACCAGGAAGTTGATCCTTTCAAGGCACTGGTTTGGATCCATGTCATTTAAGACATCTTCCCAACATGTTTCGTTTAGGACATGGTTTACCTGGTCCCAGTTGATGTTCTTGTTGTTGAAATTGTATTTTGTGAAGACACCTTCACAGGTACATGCATTCTGCTGTTCAGGACCCCTATGCATGTACGTCTGGACTTCGATTAGATTGTGATCGGAATTAGTTGTTTTTGATATTCTTATGTCTCTTATCAGGTCCTCATTATTTGTGAAGATAAGGTCAAGTGTGTTTTCTAGTCTTGTTGGCTCCACTATCTGCTGGCTTAAGGTGTGTTTTTCGCAGAGACTTAGTAGCTCATGTGTGTGTGACCTTTCATCTGCGCTACCTCCGGGGATTGTTTCAGCTATAACATTATTTGCTACATTCTTCCATTTTGTATGCCTTAGGTTGAAATCACCAAGCAGTAAGATGTTTGGGGATGGAGCTGGAAGGTTTTCCAAACAGTAATCGATTTTCAGTAGCTGTTCCTTGAACTGTTGTGAGGTTGCATCTGGTGGCTTGTATACAACCACAATGACTAGGTTTTGGTTCTCGATCTTTATTGATAGAACTTCAACTACCTCATTTGTGGTGTTCAGCAACTCCGTGCAGATAAGGGACTCTTTGACATACAGGCCAACCCCCCCTTGTTGCCTGTTTTTTCTGTCGCATCTAAAAAGGTTGTAACCACTTATCCATATTTCACTGTCAAAGTGATCTTTTGTGTGAGTCTCTGTGAAGGCTGCAAACATTGCATTAGACTCCACTAGAAGTCCACTGATAAAAGGTATTTTGTTGTTGGTGGATGGCTTATTAAGGCCCTGTATATTAGCAAATATGAACGAGGTTGTATTCTGTGTTTGTTGGGGGGATTTTGTTATTGGCATCAGTAGTTGTAATTCTGGAGGGCCATGGGTGGCCACTGGCTGCGCCTCCAGTCCAACAAGGCTCCAAGGTGGTGGACTATTTTTGTTATTTCCTTCCATTTTCTTTTTTCGTTTCCTGCCACTAAAAAATCACCTGGAGTTGGGTTGTCGTAGCTACTATTGTTTGTCTTGTGGGGTCTGTGCCTCCTGGTCCCTTTCAGATGGTATGCAGGGCAGTCGATGTTGTAACACTGCTTCTGGAGGACCGAGGAGTGGCACATTTTTGGGTGAAAGAAAGTACAGGAAGAAGAACGACACACTCCTTTAGACAGGAGGTCGCTACATTTTTTGGGATGGTCAAAGTTCCATGTCCCATTTTATCATCTGTTATTCCATGCTTACAGATGCCCCAAGCATAATATTAGCACAAATTCACCTTTGGTTGAGAATTGTTGGGAGGTGTGTTGTCAATTTCTGCAGGTTCTGGGACTGCACTATAATCCTCAGTATCCAAGCCAGGGCCACCCCGTCCTGGATTCCATCTACTTTCCCCAGTAGAGGAAGGAGGAGACTCCTCTCCAACATCTGTACTGTGGGCCACGGTCTTGTGCAATGATGGTTGTATATTTACTGTTTTTGTGGTGGTTTGGGTAGTGTCCCTAGGAGAGTCTGGGCTGGCAGTAAGGCTGGGGGCTGGGTCTGGGTCAGCACTGGGGCTGGGGGGTGGGGCTGGGTCTGGGTCAGCGGCTGGGCCTGGGCCAGCACTGTGGGTATTAGTGCTATGACTGGGGGAGCCTGGGCCAGCACCAGCACTGTGGGTATTGGTGCTATGCCTGGGGGAGCCTGGGCCAGCACCAGCACTGTGGGTATTAGTGCTATGACTGGGGGATGGGTCTGTCTTAGCACCATGTGGGTGACTAGGTAGTTTCGAGTCATCTGTTGTGGTATGGACATTCTGCATTTTTTGATGCACTATCTCATGCTCTCATGTTTTATATATTTTTGGTAGACTATCCAAGAGGTCATCCTTGTTTTCTTGATTATGAACTTCTCCTCTGCCTCCCTGCACCTAGTGGTTATTAGGTCCATCATTTCATTTGTCTTTTCTTCTAGTTCTCTTTCCCATTGCACTTCAAGTAGAAATCTTCTCATGCCTATGTAGTCCCTTTTCTTGAAGTTTGGCTTCTCTCGTCGTTCTCCTACTGCTGCATTCTCCACTGTTAACTGTACAAAGTTTTCAAAACTCAGGGCATCGTTATGACTAACGCCAAGGGGTCTTTCGTGTGTGATATCTCTTATGTCTTATGTCACTCTTCAAGGTGAATATGTGATCCAGCCTTGCTGCAACATCCCCTCCTCTCTCTCTGGTTGTATCCCTAACATGTTGGTGCATGAAGTTCTCCAATACAGTCTCCAATGTCTTAGCCCTCCTTGTTTTTGCCCCCCCCCCCCCATGTGGCTCTAGGTTTTCCCAGTCAATCTCTTTATGACTGAAATCCCCCATTATAAGTAATTTTATCGTATCCATATGATCCCTCCTGGCCACTTCAGCTAGTGTATCTACCATTGCCTTATTACGCACATCATACTCTTGTCTTGTCCTCTTGCTGTTCAGTGGTGGGTTATACATCACTGCTATCATCACTTTTGGGCCCCCAGTCTGAAGTGTTCCTACAATGAAATCGCCTGTTTCCCTTTTATCCATTCCTCCAATTTTCTCAAAACTCCACTGGTTTTTGATGAGCAGTGCTACTCCTCTCCCTCCTCTGTTCTCTCTGTCTTTCCTCATAATCTGATATCCAAGTGGAAAGACTGCATCTGTTATCATCCCTGTAAGTTTTGTCTATGTTACTGCTATGATGTCAGGTGATGCATCAATGTTTCGTTCTTGCCACTCTTCACTCTTATTTGTTATTCCATCTGCATTGGTGTACCATGCCTTTAGCTTCCTTTCAATTACTGTATTTTGGGAGAGGGAAGAAGAAAGTGCAGGCTGGGAGGGTAGGAGGCAGGGCAGAATATTATGGGAGGCTGCTGTGATTGTCCAATTAATGCTTAGGGGGTGGGGGCTATGGCGTGTGGTTTGTTTCTTGTTATTGAGTTGGGTTGATATGTGGTGATATGGGATGAGGGGTTTCTATAAGCATTTGTGCTTGATATTCACCCAAAGGCTGAGCTTTCCTGTCTGTCATTGCCTGTCCTGTCTCTCTTTCCTTCCAGTGGTCTCGTCTTGTCTCACTTTCAGTTGTTCCCTTTCCTTTTGTGTTCTGTCTCGATTTAGGTACACTTGCCGATAATCTTGAGAGTCCTTTAACAGTGGCTTCTGTTTTAGTATCCTGTTCTGTACCACTTCTGTCTTGAATATCAATGTGATTGGTCGATTTTTTTCCTCGAATAACCCCCAAGTCTGTATTATTATTATTATAATCAAGGGGAAGCGCTAAACCCGGAGGATTATACAGCGCCTGGGGTGGGGATGTGGAAGGCATTCAGGCTTAATTCGGGGAACTGGAGCACAGATCCAATTCCCTAAATCAAGAGCCCCTCACCAACATCAAGGAACCTTCCTTGAGGGGCCCCAAGTCTGTAAAAGTTTTCTACCTGAGACATGTCATTCTCACCTGTTACTGCAATGATGTTCTTAATCTCTGTTTCCTCCCAATGCTTTCTTTCATCATAGGTCATCC
>NC_091293.1:15133560-15173560 GCF_038502225.1 Cherax quadricarinatus | reverse complement strand
GCAGAGTGTCTTTGTGTCAGAAGGAGTGTCTGTTTGTCACGCAGAGTGCCTGTGTGTCAGAAGGAGTGTCTGTGTGTCAGGCAGAGTGTCTGTGCGTCAGACGGAGTGTCTGTGTGTCAGGCAGAGTTTCTTTGTCTCAGACGGAGTGTCTGTGTGTCAGACGGAGTGTCTGTGTGTCAGGCAGAGTGTCTGTGTGTCACGCAGAGTGTCTGTGTGTCACGCAGAGTGTCTGTGTGTCAGACACAGTGCCTGTGTGTCACGCAGAGTGTCTGTGTGTCAGACAGAGTGTCTGTGTGTCAAACAGAGTGTCTGTGTGTCAGACAGAGTGTCTATGAGTCAGAGTGTCTGTGTGTCAAACAGAGTGTCTGTGTGTCAGACAGAGTGTCTGTGTGTTAGACAGAGTGTCTGTGTATCAGACAGAGTGTCTGTGTGTCAGACAGAGTGTCTGTGTGTCAAACAGAGTGTCTGTGTGTCAAACAGAGTGTCTGTGTGTCAAACAGAGTGTCTGTGTGTCAAACAGAGTGTCTGTGTGTCAAACAGAGTGTCTGTATGTTAGGCAGAGTGTCTGTGTGTCAGACAGAGTGCCTGTGTTTCAGACAGAGTGTCTGTGTGTCAGGCAGCGTGTCTGTGTGTCACGCAGAGTGTCTGTGTGTCAGACACAGTGCCTGTGTGTCACGCAGAGTGTCTGTGTGTCAGACAGAGTGTCTGTGTGTCAAACAGAGTGTCTGTGTGTCAGACAGAGTGTCTGTGTGTCAAACAGAGTGTCTGTGTGTCAGACAGAGTGTCTGTGTGTCAGACAGAGTGTCTGTTTGTCAAACAGAGTGTCTGTATGTCAGGCAGAGTGTCTGTGTGTCAGACAGAGTGTCTGTGTGTCAGGCAGAGTGTGTCTGTGTCAGACAGAGTGCCTGTGTTTCAGACAGAGTGTCTGTGTGTCAGGCAGAGTGTCTGTGTGTCACGCAGAGTGTCTGTGTGTCAGACACAGTGCCTGTGTGTCACGCAGAGTGTCTGTGTGTCCGACAGAGTGTCTGTGTGTCAAACAGAGTGTCTGTGTGTCAGACAGAGTGTCTGTGTGTCAAACAGAGTGTCTGTGTGTCAGACAGAGTGTCTGTGTGTTAGACAGAGTGTCTGTGTGTCAGACAGAGCGTCTGTGTGTCAGACAGAGTGTCTGTGTGTCAAACAGAGTGTCTGTGTGTCAGACAGAGTGTCTGTGTGTCAAACAGAGTGTCTGTATGTCAGACAGAGTGTCTGTGTGTCAGACAGAGTGTCTGTGTGCCAGGAAGAGTGTCTGTGTGTCAGGAAGAGTGTCTCTGTGTCAGGCACAGTGTCTGTGTGTCAGGCACAGTGTCTGTGTGTCAGACGGAGTGTCTGTGTGTCACGCAGAGTGTCTGTGTGTCAGAAGGAGTGTCTGTGTGCCAGGCAGAGTGTCTTTGTGTCAGAAGGAGTGTCTGTTTGTCACGCAGAGTGTCTGTGTGTCAGAAGGAGTGTCTGTGTGTCAGGCAGAGGGTCTGTGCGTCAGACGGAGTGTCTGTGTGTCAGGCAGAGTTTCTTTGTCTCAGACGGAGTGTCTGTGTGTCAGACGGAGTGTCTGTGTGTCAGGCAGAGTGTCTGTGTGTCACGCAGAGTGTCTGTGTGTCAGACAGAGTGTCTGTGTGTCAAACAGAGTGTCTGTGTGTCAGACAGAGTGTCTGTGTGTCAGACAGAGTGTCTGTGTGTCAAACAGAGTGTCTGTGTGTCAGACAGAGTGTCTGTGTGTTAGACAGAGTGTCTGTGTGTCAGACAGAGTGTCTGTGTGTCAGACAGAGTGTCTGTGTGTCAAACAGAGTGTCTGTGTGTCAAACAGAGTGTCTGTGTGTCAAACAGAGTGTCTGTGTGTCAAACAGAGTGTCTGTGTGTCAAACAGAGTGTCTGTATGTTAGGCAGAGTGTCTGTGTGTCAGACAGAGTGTGTCTGTGTCAGACAGAGTGCCTGTGTTTCAGACAGAGTGTCTGTGTGTCAGGCAGCGTGTCTGTGTGTCACGCAGAGTGTCTGTGTGTCAGACAGAGTGTCTGTGTGTCAAACAGAGTGTCTGTGTGTCAGACAGAGTGTCTGTGTGTCAAACAGAGTGTCTGTGTGTCAGACAGTGTGTCTGTGTGTCAGACAGAGTGTCTGTGTGTCACACAGATTGTCTGTATGTCAGGCAGAGTGTCTGTGTGTCAGACAGAGTGTCTGTGTGCCAGGCAGAGTGTCTGTGTGTCAGGCAGAGTGTCTGTGTGTCAGGCACAGTGTCTGTGTGTCAGGCACAGTGTGTGTGTGTCAGACGGAGTGTCTGTGTGTCACGCAGAGTGTCTGTGTGTCAGACGGAGTGTCTGTGTGCCAGGCAGAGTGTCTGTGTGTCAGACGGAGTGTCTCTGTGCCAGGCAGAGTGTCTTTGTGTTAGGAGGAGTGTCTGTGTGTCACGCAGAGTGTCTGTGTGTCAGACCGAGTGTCTGTGTGTCAGGCAGAGTGTCTGTGTGTCAGACGGAGTGTCTGTGTGTCAGGCAGAGTTTCTTTGTCTCAGACGGAGTGTCTGTGTGTCAGACGGAGTGTCTGTGTGTCAGGCAGAGTGTCTGTGTATCAGACGGAGTGTCTGTGTGTCAGACGGAGTGTCTGTGTCAGGCAGAGTGTCTGTGTGTCAGGCAGAGTGTCTGTGTGTCAGGCAGAGTGTCTGTGTGTCATACAGAGTGTCTGTGTGTCAGGCAGAGTGTCTGTGTGTCAGGCAGAGTGTCTGTGTGTCAGGCAGAGTGTCTGTGTGTCAGACGGAGTGTCTGTGTGTCAGACGGAGTGTCTGTGTCAGGCAGAGTGTCTGTGTGTCAGGCAGAGTGTCTGTGTGTCAGGCACAGTGTCTGTGTGTCAGTCACAGTGTCTGTGTGTCAGACGGAGTATCTGTGTGTCACGCAGAGTGTCTGTGTGTCAGACGGAGTGTCTGTGTGCCAGGCAGAGTGCCTGTGTGTCAGACGGAGTGTCTGTATGTCAGGCAGAGTGTCTGTGTGTCAGACGGAGTGTCTGTGTGCCAGGCAGAGTGTCTTTGTGTCAGAAGGAGTGGCTGTGTGTCACGCAGAGTGTCTGCGTGTCAGACGGAGTGTATGTGTGTCAGGCAGAGTGTCTGTGTGGCAGACGGAGTGTCTGTGTGTCAGGCAGAGTTTCTTTGTCTCACACGGAGTGTCTGTGTGTCAGGCAGAGTGTCTGTGTGTCAGGCAGAGTGTCTGTGTGTCAGACGGAGTGTCTGTGTGTCAGACGGAGTGTCTGTGTGTCAGGCAGAGTGTCTGTGTGTCAGGCAGAGTGTCTGTGTGTCAGGCAGAGTGTCTGTGTGTCATACAGAGTGTCTGTGTGTCATACGGAGTGTCTGTGTGTCAGGCAGAGTGTCTGTGTGTCAGACAGAGCGTCTGTGTGTCAGATAGAGTGTCTGTGTGTCAGACTGTGTGTCTGTATGTCAGGCAGTGTCTGTGTGTCAGGCAGAGTGTCTGTGTGTCATACAGAGTGTCTGTGTGTCAAACGGAATGTCTGTGTGTCAGACAGTGTCTGTGTGTAACACAGAGTGTCTGTGTGTCAGACAGAGTGTCTGTGTGTCGGACAGAGTGTCTGTGTGTCAGACAGAGTGTCTCTGTGTCAGACAGAGATTTTGTGTGTCAGACAGAGTGTCTGTGTGTCAGACAGAGTGTCTGTGTGTCAGACGGAGTGTCTGTGTGTCAGACAGAGTGTCTGTGTGTAAGACAGAGTGTCTGTGTGTCAGACAGAGTGTCTGTGTGTCAGACAGAGTGTCTGTGTGTCAGACGGAGTGTCTGCGTGTCAAACAGAGTGTCTGTGTGTCAGACAGAGTGTCTGTGTGTCAGACAGAGTGTCTGTGTGTCAGACAGAGTGTCTGTGTGTCAGACGGAGAGTCTGTGTGTCAGACAGAGTGTCTGTGTGTCAGACGGAGTGTCTGTGTGTCAGGCAGAGTGTCTGTGTGTCAGACAGAGTGTCTGTGTGTCAGACGGAGTGTCTGTGTGTCAGACGGAGTGTCTGTGTGTCAGACGGAGTGTCTGTGTGTCAGACGGAGTGTCTGTGTGTCAGACGGAGTGTCTGTGTGTCAGACAGAGTGTCTGTGTGTCAGACGGAGTGTCTGTGTGTCAGACAGTGTGTCTGTGTGTCAGACGGAGTGTCTGTGTGTCAGACAGAGTGTCTGTGTGTCAGACGGAGTGTCTGTGTGTCAGACAGAGTGTCTGTGTGTCAGACGGAGTGTCTGTTTGTCAGACGGATTGTCTGTGTGTCAGACGGAGTGTCTGTGTGTCAGACGGAGTGTCTGTGTGTCAGACGGAGTGTCTGTGTGTCAGACAGAGTGTCTGTGTGTCAGACGGAGTGTCTGTGTGTCAGACAGAGTGTCTGTGTGTCAGACGGAGTGTCTGTGTTTCAGACAGAGTGTCTGTGTGTCAGACGGAGTGTCTGTGTGTCAGACAGAGTGTCTGGGTGTCAGACGGAGTGTCTGTGTGTCAGACGGAGTGTCTGTGTGTCAGACGGAGTGTCTGTGTGTCAGGCAGAGTGTCTGTGTGTCAGACGGAGTGTCTGTGTGTCAGGCAGAGTGTCTGTGTGTCAGACAGAGTGTCTGTGTGTCAGACGGAGTGTCTGTGTGTCAGACGGAGTGTCTGTGTGTCAGACGGAGTGTCTGTGTGTCAGACGGAGTGTCTGTGTGTCAGACGGAGTGTCTGTGTGTCAGACAGAGTGTCTGTGTGTCAGACGGAGTGTCTGTGTGTCAGACAGTGTGTCTGTGTGTCAGACGGAGTGTCTGTGTGTCAGACAGAGTGTCTGTGTGTCAGACGGAGTGTCTGTGTGTCAGACAGAGTGTCTGTGTGTCAGACGGAGTGTCTGTTTGTCAGACGGATTGTCTGTGTGTCAGACGGAGTGTCTGTGTGTCAGACGGAGTGTCTGTGTGTCAGACGGAGTGTCTGTGTGTCAGACAGAGTGTCTGTGTGTCAGACGGAGTGTCTGTGTGTCAGACAGAGTGTCTGTGTGTCAGACGGAGTGTCTGTGTTTCAGACAGAGTGTCTGTGTGTCAGACGGAGTGTCTGTGTGTCAGACAGAGTGTCTGGGTGTCAGACGGAGTGTCTGTGTGTCAGACGGAGTGTTTGTGTGTCAGACGGAGTGTCTGTGTGTCAGACGGAGTGTCTGTGTGTCAGACGGATTGTCTGTGTGTCAGACGGAGTGTCTGTGTGTCAGACGGAGTGTCTGTGTGTCAGACGGAGTGTCTGTGTGTCAGACGGAGTGTCTGTGTGTCAGACGGAGTGTCTGTGTGTCAGACAGAGTGTCTGTGTGTAAGACAGAGTGTCTGTGTGTCAGACAGAGTGTCTGTGTGTCAGACAGAGTGTCTGTGTGTCAGACGGAGTGTCTGCGTGTCAAACAGAGTGTCTGTGTGTCAGACAGAGTGTCTGTGTGTCAGACAGAGTGTCTGTGTGTCAGACAGAGTGTCTGTGTGTCAGACGGAGAGTCTGTGTGTCAGACAGAGTGTCTATGTGTCAGACGGAGTGTCTGTGTGTCAGGCAGAGTGTCTGTGTGTCAGGCAGAGTGTCTGTGTGTCATACAGAGTGTCTGTGTGTCAGACGGAGTGTCTGTGTGTCAGGCAGAGTGTCTGTGTGTCAGACAGAGTGTCTGTGTGTCAGACGGAGTGTCTGTGTGTCAGACAGAGTGTCTGTGTGTCAGACGGAGTGTCTGTGTGTCAGACGGAGTGTCTGTGTGTCAGACGGAGTGTCTGTGTGTCAGACGGAGTGTCTGTGTGTCAGACAGAGTGTCTGTGTGTCAGACGGAGTGTCTGTGTGTCAGACGGAGTGTCTGTGTGTCAGACGGAGTGTCTGTGTGTCAGACGGAGTGTCTGTGTGTCAGACAGAGTGTCTGTGTGTCAGACGGAGTGTCTGTGTGTCAGACGGAGTGTCTGTGTGTCAGACGGAGTGTCTGTGTGTCAGACAGAGTGTCTGTGTGTCAGACGGAGTGTCTGTGTGTCAGACGGAGTGTCTGTGTGTCAGACGGAGTGTCTGTGTGTCAGACGGAGTGTCTGTGTGTCAGACGGAGTGTCTGTGTGTCAGACAGAGTGTCTGTGTGTCAGGCGGAGTGTCTGTGTGTCAGACGGAGTGTCTGTGTGTCAGATGGAGTGTCTGTGTGTCAGACGGAGTGTCTGTGTGTCAGACGGAGTGTCTGTGTGTCTGACGGAGTGTCTGTGTGTCAGACGGAGTGTCTGTGTGTCAGACGGATTGTCTGTGTGTCAGACGGAGTGTCTGTGTGTCAGACGGAGTGTCTGTATGTCAGACGGAGTGTCTGTGTGTCAGACAGAGTGTCTGTGTGTCAGTCGGAGTGTCTGTGTGTCAGACGGATTGTCTGTGTGTCAGACGGAGTGTCTGTGTGTCAGACGGAGTGTCTGTGTGTCAGACGGAGTGTCTGTGTGTCAGACAGAGTGTCTGTGTGTCAGACGGAGCGTCTGTGTGTCAGACAGAGTGTCTGTGTGTCAGACGGAGTGTCTGTGTGTCAGACAGAGTGTCTGTGTGTCAGACGGAGTGTCTGTGTGTCAGACAGAGTGTCTGTGTGTCAGACGGAGTGTCTGTGTGTCAGACAGAGTGTCTGTGTGTCAGACGGAGTGTCTGTGTGTCAGACGGAGTGTCTGTGTGTCAGACGGAGTGACTGTGTGTCAGACGGAGTGTCTGTGTGTCAGACAGAGTGTCTGTGTGTCAGACGGAGTGTCTGTGTGTCAGACGGATTGTCTGTGTGTCAGACGGAGTGTCTGTGTGTCAGGCACTGTCTCTGTGTGTCAGACGGAGTATCTGTGTGTCACGCAGAGTGTCTGTGTGTCAGACGGAGTGTCTGTGTGCCAGGCAGAGTGCCTGTGTGTCAGACGGAGTGTCTGTATGTCAGGCAGAGTGTCTGTGTGTCAGACGGAGTGTCTGTGTGCCAGGCAGAGTGTCTTTGTGTCAGAAGGAGTGTCTGTGTGTCACGCAGAGTGTCTGTGTGTCAGACGGAGTGTCTGTGTGTCAGGCAGAGTGTCTGTGTGTCAGACGGAGTGTCTGTGTGTCAGGCAGAGTTTCTTTGTCTCAGACGGAGTGTCTGTGTGTCAGGCAGAGTGTCTGTGTGTCAGGCAGAGTGTCTGTGTGTCAGGCAGAGTGTCTGTGTGTCAGGCAGAGTGTCTGTGTGTCATACAGAGTGTCTGTGTGTCATACTGAGTGTCTGTGTGCCAGGCAGAGTGTCTGTGTGTCAGACAGAGTGTCTGTGTGTCAGACAGAGTGTCTGTGTGTCAGACGGTGTGACTGTATGTCAGGCAGAGTGTCTGTGTGTCAGGCAGAGTGTCTGTGTGTCATATAGAGTGACTGTGTGTCAAACGGAATGTCTGTGTGTCAGACAGAGTGTCTGTGTGTAACACAGAGTGTCTGTGTGTCAGACAGAGTGTCTGTGTGTAGGACAGAGTGTCTGTGTGTCAGACAGAGTGTCTCTGTGTCAGACAGAGTTTCTGTGTGTCAGACAGAGTGTCTGTGTGTCAGACAGAGCGTCTGTGTGTCAGACGGAGTGTCTGTGTGTCAGACAGAGTGTCTGTGTGTAAGACAGAGTGTCTGTGTGTCAGACAGAGTGTCTGTGTGTCAGACAGAGTGTCTGTGTGTCAGACGGAGTGTCTGTGTGTCAGACAGAGTGTCTGTGTGTCAGACAGAGTGTCTGTGTGTCAGACAGAGTGTCTGTGTGTCAGACAGAGTGTCTGTGAGTCAGACAGAGTGTCTGTGTGTCAAACAGAGTGTCTGTGTGTCAGAGTGTCTGTGTGTTAGACAGAGTGTCTGTGTGTCAAACAGAGTGTCTGTGTGTCAGACAGAGTGTCTGTGTGTCAAACAGAGTGTCTGTATGTCAGACAGAGTGTCTGTGTGTCAGACAGAGTGTCTGTGTGCCAGGAAGAGTGTCTGTGTGTCAGGCAGAGTGTCTGTGTGTCAGGCACAGTGTCTGTGTGTCAGGCACAGTGTCCGTGTGTCAGACGGAGTGTCTGTGTGTCACGCAGAGTGTCTGTGTGTCAGACGGAGTGTCTGTGTGCCAGGCAGAGTGTCTTTGTGTCAGAAGGAGTGTCTGTTTGTCACGCAGAGTGCCTGTGTGTCAGAAGGAGTGTCTGTGTGTCAGGCAGAGTGTCTGTGCGTCAGACGGAGTGTCTGTGTGTCAGGCAGAGTTTCTTTGTCTCAGACGGAGTGTCTGTGTGTCAGACGGAGTGTCTGTGTGTCAGGCAGAGTGTCTGTGTGTCACGCAGAGTGTCTGTGTGTCAGACACAGTGCCTGTGTGTCACGCAGAGTGTCTGTGTGTCAGACAGAGTGTCTGTGTGTCAAACAGAGTGTCTGTGTGTCAGACAGAGTGTCTATGAGTCAGAGTGTCTGTGTGTCAAACAGAGTGTCTGTGTGTCAGACAGAGTGTCTGTGTGTTAGACAGAGTGTCTGTGTATCAGACAGAGTGTCTGTGTGTCAGACAGAGTGTCTGTGTGTCAAACAGAGTGTCTGTGTGTCAAACAGAGTGTCTGTGTGTCAAACAGAGTGTCTGTGTGTCAAACAGAGTGTCTGTGTGTCAAACAGAGTGTCTGTATGTTAGGCAGAGTGTCTGTGTGTCAGACAGAGTGCCTGTGTTTCAGACAGAGTGTCTGTGTGTCAGGCAGCGTGTCTGTGTGTCACGCAGAGTGTCTGTGTGTCAGACACAGTGCCTGTGTGTCACGCAGAGTGTCTGTGTGTCAGACAGAGTGTCTGTGTGTCAAACAGAGTGTCTGTGTGTCAGACAGAGTGTCTGTGTGTCAGACAGAGTGTCTGTGTGTCAGACAGAGTGTCTGTTTGTCAAACAGAGTGTCTGTATGTCAGGCAGAGTGTCTGTGTGTCAGACAGAGTGTCTGTGTGTCAGGCAGAGTGTGTCTGTGTCAGACAGAGTGCCTGTGTTTCAGACAGAGTGTCTGTGTGTCAGGCAGAGTGTCTGTGTGTCACGCAGAGTGTCTGTGTGTCAGACACAGTGCCTGTGTGTCACGCAGAGTGTCTGTGTGTCCGACAGAGTGTCTGTGTGTCAAACAGAGTGTCTGTGTGTCAGACAGAGTGTCTGTGTGTCAAACAGAGTGTCTGTGTGTCAGACAGAGTGTCTGTGTGTTAGACAGAGTGTCTGTTTGTCAGACAGAGCGTCTGTGTGTCAGACAGAGTGTCTGTGTGTCAAACAGAGTGTCTGTGTGTCAGACAGAGTGTCTGTGTGTCAAACAGAGTGTCTGTATGTCAGACAGAGTGTCTGTGTGTCAGACAGAGTGTCTGTGTGCCAGGAAGAGTGTCTGTGTGTCAGGAAGAGTGTCTCTGTGTCAGGCACAGTGTCTGTGTGTCAGGCACAGTGTCTGTGTGTCAGACGGAGTGTCTGTGTGTCACGCAGAGTGTCTGTGTGTCAGAAGGAGTGTCTGTGTGCCAGGCAGAGTGTCTTTGTGTCAGAAGGAGTGTCTGTTTGTCACGCAGAGTGTCTGTGTGTCAGAAGGAGTGTCTGTGTGTCAGGCAGAGGGTCTGTGCGTCAGACGGAGTGTCTGTGTGTCAGGCAGAGTTTCTTTGTCTCAGACGGAGTGTCTGTGTGTCAGACGGAGTGTCTGTGTGTCAGGCAGAGTGTCTGTGTGTCACGCAGAGTGTCTGTGTGTCAGACAGAGTGTCTGTGTGTCAAACAGAGTGTCTGTGTGTCAGACAGAGTGTCTGTGTGTCAGACAGAGTGTCTGTGTGTCAAACAGAGTGTCTGTGTGTCAGACAGAGTGTCTGTGTGTTAGACAGAGTGTCTGTGTGTCAGACAGAGTGTCTGTGTGTCAGACAGAGTGTCTGTGTGTCAAACAGAGTGTCTGTGTGTCAAACAGAGTGTCTGTGTGTCAAACAGAGTGTCTGTGTGTCAAACAGAGTGTCTGTGTGTCAAACAGAGTGTCTGTATGTTAGGCAGAGTGTCTGTGTGTCAGACAGAGTGTGTCTGTGTCAGACAGAGTGCCTGTGTTTCAGACAGAGTGTCTGTGTGTCAGGCAGCGTGTCTGTGTGTCACGCAGAGTGTCTGTGTGTCAGACAGAGTGTCTGTGTGTCAAACAGAGTGTCTGTGTGTCAGACAGAGTGTCTGTGTGTCAAACAGAGTGTCTGTGTGTCAGACAGTGTGTCTGTGTGTCAGACAGAGTGTCTGTGTGTCACACAGATTGTCTGTATGTCAGGCAGAGTGTCTGTGTGTCAGACAGAGTGTCTGTGTGCCAGGCAGAGTGTCTGTGTGTCAGGCAGAGTGTCTGTGTGTCAGACAGAGTGTCTGTGTGTCAAACAGAGTGTCTGTGTGTCAGACAGAGTGTCTGTGTGTTAGACAGAGTGTCTGTGTGTCAGACAGAGCGTCTGTGTGTCAGACAGAGTGTCTGTGTGTCAAACAGAGTGTCTGTGTGTCAGACAGAGTGTCTGTGTGTCAAACAGAGTGTCTGTATGTCAGACAGAGTGTCTGTGTGTCAGACAGAGTGTCTGTGTGCCAGGAAGAGTGTCTGTGTGTCAGGAAGAGTGTCTCTGTGTCAGGCACAGTGTCTGTGTGTCAGGCACAGTGTCTGTGTGTCAGACGGAGTGTCTGTGTGTCACGCAGAGTGTCTGTGTGTCAGAAGGAGTGTCTGTGTGCCAGGCAGAGTGTCTTTGTGTCAGAAGGAGTGTCTGTTTGTCACGCAGAGTGTCTGTGTGTCAGAAGGAGTGTCTGTGTGTCAGGCAGAGGGTCTGTGCGTCAGACGGAGTGTCTGTGTGTCAGGCAGAGTTTCTTTGTCTCAGACGGAGTGTCTGTGTGTCAGACGGAGTGTCTGTGTGTCAGGCAGAGTGTCTGTGTGTCACGCAGAGTGTCTGTGTGTCAGACAGAGTGTCTGTGTGTCAAACAGAGTGTCTGTGTGTCAGACAGAGTGTCTGTGTGTCAGACAGAGTGTCTGTGTGTCAAACAGAGTGTCTGTGTGTCAGACAGAGTGTCTGTGTGTTAGACAGAGTGTCTGTGTGTCAGACAGAGTGTCTGTGTGTCAGACAGAGTGTCTGTGTGTCAAACAGAGTGTCTGTGTGTCAAACAGAGTGTCTGTGTGTCAAACAGAGTGTCTGTGTGTCAAACAGAGTGTCTGTGTGTCAAACAGAGTGTCTGTATGTTAGGCAGAGTGTCTGTGTGTCAGACAGAGTGTGTCTGTGTCAGACAGAGTGCCTGTGTTTCAGACAGAGTGTCTGTGTGTCAGGCAGCGTGTCTGTGTGTCACGCAGAGTGTCTGTGTGTCAGACAGAGTGTCTGTGTGTCAAACAGAGTGTCTGTGTGTCAGACAGAGTGTCTGTGTGTCAAACAGAGTGTCTGTGTGTCAGACAGTGTGTCTGTGTGTCAGACAGAGTGTCTGTGTGTCACACAGATTGTCTGTATGTCAGGCAGAGTGTCTGTGTGTCAGACAGAGTGTCTGTGTGCCAGGCAGAGTGTCTGTGTGTCAGGCAGAGTGTCTGTGTGTCAGGCACAGTGTCTGTGTGTCAGGCACAGTGTGTGTGTGTCAGACGGAGTGTCTGTGTGTCACGCAGAGTGTCTGTGTGTCAGACGGAGTGTCTGTGTGCCAGGCAGAGTGTCTGTGTGTCAGACGGAGTGTCTCTGTGCCAGGCAGAGTGTCTTTGTGTTAGGAGGAGTGTCTGTGTGTCACGCAGAGTGTCTGTGTGTCAGACCGAGTGTCTGTGTGTCAGGCAGAGTGTCTGTGTGTCAGACGGAGTGTCTGTGTGTCAGGCAGAGTTTCTTTGTCTCAGACGGAGTGTCTGTGTGTCAGACGGAGTGTCTGTGTGTCAGGCAGAGTGTCTGTGTATCAGACGGAGTGTCTGTGTGTCAGACGGAGTGTCTGTGTCAGGCAGAGTGTCTGTGTGTCAGGCAGAGTGTCTGTGTGTCAGGCAGAGTGTCTGTGTGTCATACAGAGTGTCTGTGTGTCAGGCAGAGTGTCTGTGTGTCAGGCAGAGTGTCTGTGTGTCAGGCAGAGTGTCTGTGTGTCAGACGGAGTGTCTGTGTGTCAGACGGAGTGTCTGTGTCAGGCAGAGTGTCTGTGTGTCAGGCAGAGTGTCTGTGTGTCAGGCACAGTGTCTGTGTGTCAGTCACAGTGTCTGTGTGTCAGACGGAGTATCTGTGTGTCACGCAGAGTGTCTGTGTGTCAGACGGAGTGTCTGTGTGCCAGGCAGAGTGCCTGTGTGTCAGACGGAGTGTCTGTATGTCAGGCAGAGTGTCTGTGTGTCAGACGGAGTGTCTGTGTGCCAGGCAGAGTGTCTTTGTGTCAGAAGGAGTGGCTGTGTGTCACGCAGAGTGTCTGCGTGTCAGACGGAGTGTATGTGTGTCAGGCAGAGTGTCTGTGTGGCAGACGGAGTGTCTGTGTGTCAGGCAGAGTTTCTTTGTCTCACACGGAGTGTCTGTGTGTCAGGCAGAGTGTCTGTGTGTCAGGCAGAGTGTCTGTGTGTCAGACGGAGTGTCTGTGTGTCAGACGGAGTGTCTGTGTGTCAGGCAGAGTGTCTGTGTGTCAGGCAGAGTGTCTGTGTGTCAGGCAGAGTGTCTGTGTGTCATACAGAGTGTCTGTGTGTCATACGGAGTGTCTGTGTGTCAGGCAGAGTGTCTGTGTGTCAGACAGAGCGTCTGTGTGTCAGATAGAGTGTCTGTGTGTCAGACTGTGTGTCTGTATGTCAGGCAGTGTCTGTGTGTCAGGCAGAGTGTCTGTGTGTCATACAGAGTGTCTGTGTGTCAAACGGAATGTCTGTGTGTCAGACAGTGTCTGTGTGTAACACAGAGTGTCTGTGTGTCAGACAGAGTGTCTGTGTGTCGGACAGAGTGTCTGTGTGTCAGACAGAGTGTCTCTGTGTCAGACAGAGATTTTGTGTGTCAGACAGAGTGTCTGTGTGTCAGACAGAGTGTCTGTGTGTCAGACGGAGTGTCTGTGTGTCAGACAGAGTGTCTGTGTGTAAGACAGAGTGTCTGTGTGTCAGACAGAGTGTCTGTGTGTCAGACAGAGTGTCTGTGTGTCAGACGGAGTGTCTGCGTGTCAAACAGAGTGTCTGTGTGTCAGACAGAGTGTCTGTGTGTCAGACAGAGTGTCTGTGTGTCAGACAGAGTGTCTGTGTGTCAGACGGAGAGTCTGTGTGTCAGACAGAGTGTCTGTGTGTCAGACGGAGTGTCTGTGTGTCAGGCAGAGTGTCTGTGTGTCAGACAGAGTGTCTGTGTGTCAGACGGAGTGTCTGTGTGTCAGACGGAGTGTCTGTGTGTCAGACGGAGTGTCTGTGTGTCAGACGGAGTGTCTGTGTGTCAGACGGAGTGTCTGTGTGTCAGACAGAGTGTCTGTGTGTCAGACGGAGTGTCTGTGTGTCAGACAGTGTGTCTGTGTGTCAGACGGAGTGTCTGTGTGTCAGACAGAGTGTCTGTGTGTCAGACGGAGTGTCTGTGTGTCAGACAGAGTGTCTGTGTGTCAGACGGAGTGTCTGTTTGTCAGACGGATTGTCTGTGTGTCAGACGGAGTGTCTGTGTGTCAGACGGAGTGTCTGTGTGTCAGACGGAGTGTCTGTGTGTCAGACAGAGTGTCTGTGTGTCAGACGGAGTGTCTGTGTGTCAGACAGAGTGTCTGTGTGTCAGACGGAGTGTCTGTGTTTCAGACAGAGTGTCTGTGTGTCAGACGGAGTGTCTGTGTGTCAGACAGAGTGTCTGGGTGTCAGACGGAGTGTCTGTGTGTCAGACGGAGTGTCTGTGTGTCAGACGGAGTGTCTGTGTGTCAGACGGAGTGTCTGTGTGTCAGACGGAGTGTTTGTGTGTCAGACGGAGTGTCTGTGTGTCAGACGGAGTGTCTGTGTGTCAGACGGATTGTCTGTGTGTCAGACGGAGTGTCTGTGTGTCAGACGGAGTGTCTGTGTGTCAGACGGAGTGTCTGTGTGTCAGACGGAGTGTCTGTGTGTCAGACGGAGTGTCTGTGTGTCAGACAGAGTGTCTGTGTGTCAGACGGAGTGTCTGTGTGTCAGACAGAGTGTCTGTGTGTAAGACAGAGTGTCTGTGTGTCAGACAGAGTGTCTGTGTGTCAGACAGAGTGTCTGTGTGTCAGACGGAGTGTCTGCGTGTCAAACAGAGTGTCTGTGTGTCAGACAGAGTGTCTGTGTGTCAGACAGAGTGTCTGTGTGTCAGACAGAGTGTCTGTGTGTCAGACGGAGAGTCTGTGTGTCAGACAGAGTGTCTATGTGTCAGACGGAGTGTCTGTGTGTCAGGCAGAGTGTCTGTGTGTCAGGCAGAGTGTCTGTGTGTCATACAGAGTGTCTGTGTGTCAGACGGAGTGTCTGTGTGTCAGGCAGAGTGTCTGTGTGTCAGACAGAGTGTCTGTGTGTCAGACGGAGTGTCTGTGTGTCAGACAGAGTGTCTGTGTGTCAGACGGAGTGTCTGTGTGTCAGACGGAGTGTCTGTGTGTCAGACGGAGTGTCTGTGTGTCAGACGGAGTGTCTGTGTGTCAGACAGAGTGTCTGTGTGTCAGACGGAGTGTCTGTGTGTCAGACGGAGTGTCTGTGTGTCAGACGGAGTGTCTGTGTGTCAGACGGAGTGTCTGTGTGTCAGACAGAGTGTCTGTGTGTCAGACGGAGTGTCTGTGTGTCAGACGGAGTGTCTGTGTGTCAGACGGAGTGTCTGTGTGTCAGACAGAGTGTCTGTGTGTCAGACGGAGTGTCTGTGTGTCAGACGGAGTGTCTGTGTGTCAGACGGAGTGTCTGTGTGTCAGACGGAGTGTCTGTGTGTCAGACGGAGTGTCTGTGTGTCAGACAGAGTGTCTGTGTGTCAGGCGGAGTGTCTGTGTGTCAGACGGAGTGTCTGTGTGTCAGATGGAGTGTCTGTGTGTCAGACGGAGTGTCTGTGTGTCAGACGGAGTGTCTGTGTGTCTGACGGAGTGTCTGTGTGTCAGACGGAGTGTCTGTGTGTCAGACGGATTGTCTGTGTGTCAGACGGAGTGTCTGTGTGTCAGACGGAGTGTCTGTGTGTCAGACGGAGTGTCTGTGTGTCAGACAGAGTGTCTGTGTGTCAGTCGGAGTGTCTGTGTGTCAGACGGATTGTCTGTGTGTCAGACGGAGTGTCTGTGTGTCAGACGGAGTGTCTGTGTGTCAGACGGAGTGTCTGTGTGTCAGACAGAGTGTCTGTGTGTCAGACGGAGCGTCTGTGTGTCAGACAGAGTGTCTGTGTGTCAGACGGAGTGTCTGTGTGTCAGACAGAGTGTCTGTGTGTCAGACGGAGTGTCTGTGTGTCAGACAGAGTGTCTGTGTGTCAGACGGAGTGTCTGTGTGTCAGACAGAGTGTCTGTGTGTCAGACGGAGTGTCTGTGTGTCAGACGGAGTGTCTGTGTGTCAGACGGAGTGACTGTGTGTCAGACGGAGTGTCTGTGTGTCAGACAGAGTGTCTGTGTGTCAGACGGAGTGTCTGTGTGTCAGACGGATTGTCTGTGTGTCAGACGGAGTGTCTGTGTGTCAGGCACTGTCTCTGTGTGTCAGACGGAGTATCTGTGTGTCACGCAGAGTGTCTGTGTGTCAGACGGAGTGTCTGTGTGCCAGGCAGAGTGCCTGTGTGTCAGACGGAGTGTCTGTATGTCAGGCAGAGTGTCTGTGTGTCAGACGGAGTGTCTGTGTGCCAGGCAGAGTGTCTTTGTGTCAGAAGGAGTGTCTGTGTGTCACGCAGAGTGTCTGTGTGTCAGACGGAGTGTCTGTGTGTCAGGCAGAGTGTCTGTGTGTCAGACGGAGTGTCTGTGTGTCAGGCAGAGTTTCTTTGTCTCAGACGGAGTGTCTGTGTGTCAGGCAGAGTGTCTGTGTGTCAGGCAGAGTGTCTGTGTGTCAGGCAGAGTGTCTGTGTGTCAGGCAGAGTGTCTGTGTGTCATACAGAGTGTCTGTGTGTCATACTGAGTGTCTGTGTGCCAGGCAGAGTGTCTGTGTGTCAGACAGAGTGTCTGTGTGTCAGACAGAGTGTCTGTGTGTCAGACGGTGTGACTGTATGTCAGGCAGAGTGTCTGTGTGTCAGGCAGAGTGTCTGTGTGTCATATAGAGTGACTGTGTGTCAAACGGAATGTCTGTGTGTCAGACAGAGTGTCTGTGTGTAGGACAGAGTGTCTGTGTGTCAGACAGAGTGTCTCTGTGTCAGACAGAGTTTCTGTGTGTCAGACAGAGTGTCTGTGTGTCAGACAGAGCGTCTGTGTGTCAGACGGAGTGTCTGTGTGTCAGACAGAGTGTCTGTGTGTAAGACAGAGTGTCTGTGTGTCAGACAGAGTGTCTGTGTGTCAGACAGAGTGTCTGTGTGTCAGACGGAGTGTCTGTGTGTCAGACAGAGTGTCTGTGTGTCAGACAGAGTGTCTGTGTGTCAGACAGAGTGTCTGTGTGTCAGACAGAGTGTCTGTGTGTCAGACGGAGTGTCTGTGTGTCAGACAGAGTGTCTCTGTGTCAGACGGAGTGTCTGTGTGTCAGGCAGAGTGTCTGTGTGTCAGGCAGAGTGTCTGTGTGTCATACAGAGTGTCTGTGTGTCAGACGGAGTGTCTGTGTGTCAGGCAGAGTGTCTGTGTGTCAGACAGAGTGTCTGTGTGTCAGACGGAGTGTCTCTGTGTCAGACAGAGTGTCTGTGTGTCAGACGGAGTGTCTGTGTGTCAGACGGAGTGTCTGTGTGTCAGACGGAGTGTCTGTGTGTCAGACGGACTGTCTGTGTGTCAGACAGAGCGTCTGTGTGTCAGACGGAGTGTCTGTGTGTCAGACGGAGTGTCTGTGCGTCAGACAGAGTGTCTGTGTGTCAGACGGAGTGTCTGTGTGTCAGACAGAGTGTCTGTGTGTCAGACGGAGTGTCTGTGTGTCAGACGGATTGTCTGTGTGTCAGACGGAGTGTCTGTGTGTCAGACGGAGTGTCTGTGTGTCAGACGGAGTGTCTGTGTGTCAGACAGAGACGGAGTGTCTGTGTGTCAGACAGAGTGTCTGTGTGTCAGACGGAGTGTCTGTGTGTCAGACAGAGTGTCTGTGTGTCAGACGGAGTGTCTGTGTGTCAGACAGAGTGTCTGTGTGTCAGACGGAGTGTCTGTGTGTCAGACGGAGTGTCTGTGTGTCAGACGGAGTGTCTGTGTGTCAGACGGAGTGTCTGTGTGTCAGACAGAGTGTCTGTGTGTCAGACGGTGTGTCTGTGTGTCAGACGGAGGTTCTGTGTGTCAGACAGAGTGTCTGTGTGTCAGACGGAGTGTCTGTGTGTCAGACGGAGTGTCTGTGTGTCAGACAGAGTGTCTGTGTGTCAGACGGAGTGTCTGTGTGTCAGACAGAGTGTCTGTGTGTCAGACGGAGTGTCTGTGTGTCAGACGGAGTGTCTGTGTGTCAGACGGAGTGTCTGTCTGTGTGTCAGACGGAGTGTCTGTGTGTCAGACGGATTGTCTGTGTGTCAGACGGAGTGTCTGTGTGTCAGACGGAGTGTCTGTGTGTCAGACGGAGTGTCTGTGTGTCAGACAGAGTGTCTGTGTGTCAGACGGAGTGTCTGTGTGTCAGACAGAGTGTCTGTGTGTCAGACGGAGTGTCTGTGTTTCAGACAGAGTGTCTGTGTGTCAGACGGAGTGTCTGTGTGTCAGACAGAGTGTCTGTGTGTCAGACGGAGTGTTTGTGTGTCAGACGGAGTGTCTGTGTGTCAGACGGAGTGTCTGTGTGTCAGACGGAGTGTCTGTGTGTCAAACGGAGTGTTTGTGTGTCAGAGGGAGTGTCTGTGTGTCAGACGGAGTGTCTGTGTGTCAGACGGATTGTCTGTGTGTCAGACGGAGTGTCTGTGTGTCAGACGGAGTGTCTGTGTGTCAGACGGAGTGTCTGTGTGTCAGACGGAGTGTCTGTGTGTCAGACGGAGTGTCTGTGTGTCAGACAGAGTGTCTGTGTGTCAGACGGATTGTCTGTGTGTCAGACGGAGTGTCTGTGTGTCAGGCACAGTGTCTGTGTGTCAGACGGAGTATCTGTGTGTCACGCAGAGTGTCTGTGTGTCAGACGGAGTGTCTGTGTGCCAGGCAGAGTGCCTGTGTGTGAGACTGAGTGTCTGTATGTCAGACAGAGTGTCTGTGTGTCAGACGGAGTGTCTGTGTGCCAGGCAGAGTGTCTTTGTGTCAGAAGGAGTGGCTGTGTGTCACGCAGAGTGTCTGTGTGTCAGACGGAGTGTCTGTGTGTCAGGCAGAGTGTTTGTGTGTCAGACGGAGTGTCTGTGTGTCAGGCAGAGTTTCTTTGTCTCACACGGAGTGTCTGTGTGTCAGGCAGAGTGTCTGTGTGTCAGGCAGAGTGTCTGTGCGTCAGACGGAGTGTCTGTGTGTCATACAGAGTGTCTGTGTGTCATACGGAGTGTCTGTGTGTCAGGCAGAGTGTCTGTGTGTCAGACAGAGTGTCTGTGTGTCAGACAGAGTGTCTGTGTGTCAGACGGTGTGTCTGTATGTCAGGCAGAGTGCCTGTGTGTCAGGCAGAGTGTCTGTGTGTCATACAGAGTGTCTGTGTGTCAAACGGAATGTCTGTGTGTCAGACAGAGTGTCTGTGTGTAACACAGAGTGTCTGTGTGTCAGACAGAGTGTCTGTGTGTAGGACAGAGTGTCTGTGTGTCAGACAGAGTGTCTCTGTGTCAGACAGAGTTTCTGTGTGTCAGAGTGTCTGTGTGTCAGACAGAGTGTCTGTGTGTCAGACGGAGTATCTGTGTGTCAGACGGAGTGTCTGTGTGTCAGACAGAGTGTCTGTGTGTCAGACGGAGTGTCTGTGTGTCAGACAGAGTGTCTGTGTGTCAGAGTGTCTGTGTGTCAAACGGAGTGTCTGTGTGTCAGACAGCGTGTCTGTGTGTCAGACGGAGTGTCTGTGTGTCAGGCAGAGTGTCTGTGTGTCAGGCAGAGTGTCTGTGTGTCATACAGAGTGTCTGTGTGTCAGACGGAGTGTCTGTGTGTCAGGCAGAGTGTCTGTGTGTCAGACAGAGTGTCTGTGTATCAGACGGAGTGTCTGTGTGTCAGAGAGAGTGTCTGTGTGTCAGACGGAGTGTCTGTGTGTCAGACGGAGTGTCTGTGTGTCAGACGGAGTGTCTGTGTGTCAGACGGAGTGTCTGTGTGTCAGACGGAGTGTCTGTGTGTCAGACGGAGTGTCTGTGTGTCAGACGGAGTGTCTGTGTGGCAGACAGAGTGTCTGTGTGTCAGACGGAGTGTCTGTGTGTCAGACGGAGTGTCTGTGTGTCAGACGGAGTGTCTGTGTGTCAGACGGAGTGTCTGTGTGTCAGACGGAGTGTCTGTGTGTCAGACGGAGTGTCTGTGTGTCAGACAGAGTGTCTGTGTGTCAGACGGAGTGTCTGTGTGTCAGACAGAGTGTCTGTGTGTCAGACGGAGTGTCTGTGTATCAGACGGAGTGTCTGTGTGTCAGAGAGAGTGTCTGTGTGTCAGACGGAGTGTCTGTGTGTCAGATGGAGTGTCTGTGTGTCAGACGGAGTGTCTGTGTGTCAGACAGAGTGTCTGTGTGTCAGACGGAGTGTCTGTGTGTCAGACGGAGTGTCTGTGTGTCAGACGGAGTGTCTGTGTGGCAGACAGAGTGTCTGTGTGTCAGACGGAGTGTCTGTGTGTCAGACGGAGTGTCTGTGTGTCAGACGGAGTGTCTGTGTGTCAGACGGAGTGTCTGTGTGTAACACAGAGTGTCTGTGTGTCAGACAGAGTGTCTGTGTGTCAGACAGAGTGTCTGAGTGTCAGACGGAGTGTCTGTGTGTCAGACAGAGTGTCTGTGTGTCAGACAGAGTGTCTGTGTGTCAGACAGAGTGTCTGTGTGTCAGACAGAGTGTCTGTGTGTCAAACGGAGTGTCTGTGTGTCAGACAGCGTGTCTGTGTGTCAGACGGAGTGTCTGTGTGTCAGGCAGAGTGTCTGTGTGTCAGGCAGAGTGTCTGTGTGTCATACAGAGTGTTTGTGTGTCAGACGGAGTGTCTGTGTGTCAGGCAGAGTGTCTGTGTGTCAGACAGAGTGTCTGTGTGTCAGACGGAGTGTCTGTGTGTCAGACAGAGTGTCTGTGTGTCAGACGGAGTATCTGTGTGTCAGACGGAGTGTCTGTGTGTCAGACGGAGTGTCTGTGTGTCAGACGGAGTGTCTGTGTGTCAGACAGATTGTCTGTGTGTCAGACGGAGTGTCTGTGTGTCAGACGGAGTGTCTGTGTGTCAGACGGAGTGTCTGTGTGTCAGACGGAGTGTCTGTGTGTCAGACAGAGTGTCTGTGCGTCAGACGGAGTGTCTGTGTGTCAGACGGAGTGTCTGTGTGTCAGACGGAGTGTCTGTGTGTCAGACGGAGTGTCTGTGTGTCAGACGGAGTGTCTGTGTGTCAGACGGAGTGTCTGTGTGTCAGACAGAGTGTCTGTGTGTCAGACTGAGTGTCTGTGTGTCAGACGGAGTGTCTGTGTGTCAGACGGAGTGTCTGTGTGTCAGACGGAGTGTCTGTGTGTCAGACGGAGTGTCTGTGTGTCAGACGGAGTGTCTGTGTGTCAGACGGAGTGTCTGTGTGTCAAACGGAGTGTCTGTGTGTCAGACAGAGTGTCTGTGTGTCAGACGGAGTGTCTGTGTGTCAGACGGAGTGTCTGTGTGGCAGACAGAGTGTCTGTGTGTCAGACGGAGTGTCTGTGTGTCAGACGGAGTGTCTGTGTATCAGACGGAGTGTCTGTGTGTCAGACGGAGTGTCTGTGTGTAACACAGAGTGTCTGTGTGTCAGACAGAGTGTCTGTGTGTAGGACAGAGTGTCTGTGTGTCAGACAGAGTGTCTCTGTGTCAGACAGAGTTTCTGTGTGTCAGACAGAGTGTCTGTGTGTCAGACAGAGTGTCTGTGTGTCAGACGGAGTGTCTGTGAGTCAGACGGAGTGTCTGTGTGTCAGACGGAGTGTCTGTGTGTCAGACGGAGTGTCTGTGTGTCAGACGGAGTGTCTGTGTGTCAGACGGAGTGTCTGTGTGTCAGACGGAGTGTCTGTGTGTCAGACAGAGTGTCTGTGTGTCAGACGGAGTGTCTGTGTGTCAGACGGAGTGTCTGTGTGTCAGACGGAGTGTCTGTGTGGCAGACAGAGTGTCTGTGTGTCAGACGGAGTGTCTGTGTGTCAGACGGAGTGTCTGTGTGTCAGACGGAGTGTCTGTGTGTCAGACGGAGTGTCTGTGTGTAACACAGAGTGTCTGTGTGTCAGGCAGTGTCTGTGTGTAGGACAGAGTGTCTGTGTGTCAGACAGAGTGTCTCTGTGTCAGACAGAGTTTCTGTGTGTCAGACAGAGTGTCTGTGTGTCAGACAGAGTGTCTGTGTGTCAGACGGAGTGTCTGTGTGTCAGACAGAGTGTCTGTGTGTCAGACAGAGTGTCTGTGTGTCAGACGGAGTGTCTGTGTGTCAGACAGAGTGTCTGTGTGTCAGACAGAGTGTCTGTGTGTCAGACAGAGTGTCTGTGTGTCAGACAGAGTGTCTGTGTGTCAAACGGAGTGTCTGTGTGTCAGACAGCGTGTCTGTGTGTCAGACGGAGTGTCTGTGTGTCAGGCAGTGTGTCTGTGTGTCAGGCAGAGTGTCTGTGTGTCATACAGAGTGTTTGTGTGTCAGACGGAGTGTCTGTGTGTCAGGCAGAGTGTCTGTGTGTCAGACAGAGTGTCTGTGTGTCAGACGGAGTGTCTGTGTGTCAGAAAGAGTGTCTGTGTGTCAGACGGAGTGTCTGTGTGTCAGACAGAGTGTCTGTGTGTCAGACGGAGTGTCTGTGTGTCAGACGGAGTGTCTGTGTGTCAGACGGAGTGTCTGTGTGGCAGACAGAGTGTCTGTGTGTCAGACGGAGTGTCTGTGTGTCAGACGGAGTGTCTGTGTGTCAGACGGAGTGTCTGTGTGTCAGACGGAGTGTCTGTGTGTAACACAGAGTGTCTGTGTGTCAGGCAGTGTCTGTGTGTAGGACAGAGTGTCTGTGTGTCAGACAGAGTGTCTCTGTGTCAGACAGAGTTTCTGTGTGTCAGACAGAGTGTCTGTGTGTCAGACAGAGTGTCTGTGTGTCAGACGGAGTGTCTGTGTGTCAGACAGAGTGTCTGTGTGTCAGACAGAGTGTCTGTGTGTCAGACGGAGTGTCTGTGTGTCAGACAGAGTGTCTGTGTGTCAGACAGAGTGTCTGTGTGTCAGACAGAGTGTCTGTGTGTCAGACAGAGTGTCTGTGTGTCAAACGGAGTGTCTGTGTGTCAGACAGCGTGTCTGTGTGTCAGACGGAGTGTCTGTGTGTCAGGCAGTGTGTCTGTGTGTCAGGCAGAGTGTCTGTGTGTCATACAGAGTGTTTGTGTGTCAGACGGAGTGTCTGTGTGTCAGGCAGAGTGTCTGTGTGTCAGACAGAGTGTCTGTGTGTCAGACAGAGTGTCTGTGTGTCAGACAGAGTGTCTGTGTGTCAGACGGAGTGTCTGTGTGTCAGACGTAGTGTCTGTGTGTCAGACGGAGTGTCTGTGTGTCAGACAGAGTGTCTGTGTGTCAGACGGAGTGTCTGTGTGTCAGACGGATTGTCTGTGTGTCAGACGGAGTGTCTGTGTGTCAGACGGAGTGTCTGTGTGTCAGACGGAGTGTCTGTGTGTCAGACAGAGTGTCTGTGTGTCAGACGGAGTGTCTGTGTGTCAGACAGAGTGTCTGTGTGTCAGACGGAGTGTCTGTGTTTCAGACAGAGTGTCTGTGTGTCAGACGGAGTGTCTGTGTGTCAGACAGAGTGTCTGTGTGTCAGACGGAGTGTTTGTGTGTCAGACGGAGTGTCTGTGTGTCAGACGGAGTGTCTGTGTGTCAGACGGAGTGTCTGTGTGTCAGACGGAGTGTTTGTGTGTCAGACGGAGTGTCTGTGTGTCAGACGGAGTGTCTGTGTGTCAGACGGATTGTCTGTGTGTCAGACGGAGTGTCTGTGTGTCAGACGGAGTGTCTGTGTGTCAGACGGAGTGTCTGTGTGTCAGACGGAGTGTCTGTGTGTCAGACGGAGTGTCTGTGTGTCAGACAGAGTGTCTGTGTGTCAGACGGATTGTCTGTGTGTCAGACGGAGTGTCTGTGTGTCAGGCACAGTGTCTGTGTGTCAGACGGAGTATCTGTGTGTCACGCAGAGTGTCTGTGTGTCAGACGGAGTGTCTGTGTGCCAGGCAGAGTGCCTGTGTGTGAGACTGAGTGTCTGTATGTCAGACAGAGTGTCTGTGTGTCAGACGGAGTGTCTGTGTGCCAGGCAGAGTGTCTTTGTGTCAGAAGGAGTGGCTGTGTGTCACGCAGAGTGTCTGTGTGTCAGACGGAGTGGCTGTGTGTCAGGGAGAGTGTCTGTGTGTCAGATGGAGTGGCTGTGTGTCACGCAGAGTGTCTGTGTGTCAGACGGAGTGTCTGTGTGTCAGGCAGAGTGTTTGTGTGTCAGACGGAGTGTCTGTGTGTCAGGCAGAGTTTCTTTGTCTCACACGGAGTGTCTGTGTGTCAGGCAGAGTGTCTGTGTGTCAGGCAGAGTGTCTGTGTGTCAGACGGAGTGTCTGTGTGTCATACAGAGTGTCTGTGTGTCATACGGAGTGTCTGTGTGTCAGGCAGAGTGTCTGTGTGTCAGACAGAGTGTCTGTGTGCCAGACAGAGTGTCTGTGTGTCAGACGGTGTGTCTGTATGTCAGGCAGAGTGCCTGTGTGTCAGGCAGAGTGTCTGTGTGTCATACAGAGTGTCTGTGTGTCAAACGGAATGTCTGTGTGTCAGACAGAGTGTCTGTGTGTAACACAGAGTGTCTGTGTGTCAGACAGAGTGTCTGTGTGTAGGACAGAGTGTCTGTGTGTCAGACAGAGTGTCTCTGTGTCAGACAGAGTTTCTGTGTGTCAGAGTGTCTGTGTGTCAGACAGAGTGTCTGTGTGTCAGACGGAGTATCTGTGTGTCAGACGGAGTGTCTGTGTGTCAGACAGAGTGTCTGTGTGTCAGACGGAGTGTCTGTGTGTCAGACAGAGTGTCTGTGTGTCAGAGTGTCTGTGTGTCAGACAGAGTGTCTGTGTGTCAGACAGAGTGTCTGTGTGTCAAAAGGAGTGTCTGTGTGTCAGACAGCGTGTCTGTGTGTCAGACGGAGTGTCTGTGTGTCAGGCAGAGTGTCTGTGTGTCAGGCAGAGTGTCTGTGTGTCATACAGAGTGTCTGTGTGTCAGACGGAGTGTCTGTGTGTCAGGCAGAGTGTCTGTGTGTCAGACAGAGTGTCTGTGTATCAGACGGAGTGTCTGTGTGTCAGAGAGAGTGTCTGTGTGTCAGACGGAGTGTCTGTGTGTCAGACGGAGTGTCTGTGTGTCAGACGGAGTGTCTGTGTGTCAGACGGAGTGTCTGTGTGTCAGACGGAGTGTCTGTGTGTCAGACGGAGTGTCTGTGTGTCAGACGGAGTGTCTGTGTGGCAGACAGAGTGTCTGTGTGTCAGACGGAGTGTCTGTGTGTCAGACGGAGTGTCTGTGTGTCAGACGGAGTGTCTGTGTGTCAGACGGAGTGTCTGTGTGTCAGACGGAGTGTCTGTGTGTCAGACGGAGTGTCTGTGTGTCAGACAGAGTGTCTGTGTGTCAGACGGAGTGTCTGTGTGTCAGACAGAGTGTCTGTGTGTCAGACGGAGTGTCTGTGTATCAGACGGAGTGTCTGTGTGTCAGAGAGAGTGTCTGTGTGTCAGACGGAGTGTCTGTGTGTCAGATGGAGTGTCTGTGTGTCAGACGGAGTGTCTGTGTGTCAGACAGAGTGTCTGTGTGTCAGACGGAGTGTCTGTGTGTCAGACGGAGTGTCTGTGTGTCAGACGGAGTGTCTGTGTGGCAGACAGAGTGTCTGTGTGTCAGACGGAGTGTCTGTGTGTCAGACGGAGTGTCTGTGTGTCAGACGGAGTGTCTGTGTGTCAGACGGAGTGTCTGTGTGTAACACAGAGTGTCTGTGTGTCAGGCAGTGTCTGTGTGTAGGACAGAGTGTCTGTGTGTCAGACAGAGTGTCTCTGTGTCAGACAGAGTTTCTGTGTGTCAGACAGAATGTCTGTGTGTCAGACAGAGTGTCTGTGTGTCAGACGGAGTGTCTGTGTGTCAGACAGAGTGTCTGTGTGTCAGACAGAGTGTCTGAGTGTCAGACGGAGTGTCTGTGTGTCAGACAGAGTGTCTGTGTGTCAGACAGAGTGTCTGTGTGTCAGACAGAGTGTCTGTGTGTCAGACAGAGTGTCTGTGTGTCAAACGGAGTGTCTGTGTGTCAGACAGCGTGTCTGTGTGTCAGACGGAGTGTCTGTGTGTCAGGCAGAGTGTCTGTGTGTCAGGCAGAGTGTCTGTGTGTCATACAGAGTGTTTGTGTGTCAGACGGAGTGTCTGTGTGTCAGGCAGAGTGTCTGTGTGTCAGACAGAGTGTCTGTGTGTCAGACGGAGTGTCTGTGTGTCAGACAGAGTGTCTGTGTGTCAGACGGAGTATCTGTGTGTCAGACGGAGTGTCTGTGTGTCAGACGGAGTGTCTGTGTGTCAGACGGAGTGTCTGTGTGTCAGACAGATTGTCTGTGTGTCAGACGGAGTGTCTGTGTGTCAGACGGAGTGTCTGTGTGTCAGACGGAGTGTCTGTGTGTCAGACGGAGTGTCTGTGTGTCAGACAGAGTGTCTGTGCGTCAGACGGAGTGTCTGTGTGTCAGACGGAGTGTCTGTGTGTCAGACGGAGTGTCTGTGTGGCAGACAGAGTGTCTGTGTGTCAGACGGAGTGTCTGTGTGTCAGACGGAGTGTCTGTGTGTCAGACGGAGTGTCTGTGTGTCAGACGGAGTGTCTGTGTGTCAGACGAAGTGTCTGTGTGTCAGACAGAGTGTCTGTGTGTCAGACGGAGTGTCTGTGTGTCAGACGGAGTGTCTGTGTGTCAGACGGAGTGTCTGTGTGTCAGACGGAGTGTCTGTGTGTCAGACGGAGTGTCTGTGTGTCAGACGGAGTGTCTGTGTGTCAGACGGAGTGTCTGTGTGTCAAACGGAGTGTCTGTGTGTCAGACAGAGTGTCTGTGTGTCAGACGGAGTGTCTGTGTGTCAGACGGAGTGTCTGTGTGGCAGACAGAGTGTCTGTGTGTCAGACGGAGTGTCTGTGTGTCAGACGGAGTGTCTGTGTATCAGACGGAGTGTCTGTGTGTCAGACGGAGTGTCTGTGTGTAACACAGAGTGTCTGTGTGTCAGACAGAGTGTCTGTGTGTAGGACAGAGTGTCTGTGTGTCAGACAGAGTGTCTCTGTGTCAGACAGAGTTTCTGTGTGTCAGACAGAGTGTCTGTGTGTCAGACAGAGTGTCTGTGTGTCAGACGGAGTGTCTGTGAGTCAGACGGAGTGTCTGTGTGTCAGACGGAGTGTCTGTGTGTCAGACGGAGTGTCTGTGTGTCAGACGGAGTGTCTGTGTGTCAGACGGAGTGTCTGTGTGTCAGACGGAGTGTCTGTGTGTCAGACAGAGTGTCTGTGTGTCAGACGGAGTGTCTGTGTGTCAGACGGAGTGTCTGTGTGTCAGACGGAGTGTCTGTGTGTCAGACGGAGTGTCTGTGTGGCAGACAGAGTGTCTGTGTGTCAGACGGAGTGTCTGTGTGTCAGACGGAGTGTCTGTGTGTCAGACGGAGTGTCTGTGTGTCAGACGGAGTGTCTGTGTGTAACACAGAGTGTCTGTGTGTCAGGCAGTGTCTGTGTGTATGACAGAGTGTCTGTGTGTCAGAGTGTCTCTGTGTCAGACAGAGTTTCTGTGTGTCAGACAGAGTGTCTGTGTGTCAGACAGAGTGTCTGTGTGTCAGACGGAGTGTCTGTGTGTCAGACAGAGTGTCTGTGTGTCAGACAGAGTGTCTGTGTGTCAGACGGAGTGTCTGTGTGTCAGACAGAGTGTCTGTGTGTCAGACAGAGTGTCTGTGTGTCAGACAGAGTGTCTGTGTGTCAGACAGAGTGTCTGTGTGTCAAACGGAGTGTCTGTGTGTCAGACAGCGTGTCTGTGTGTCAGACGGAGTGTCTGTGTGTCAGGCAGTGTGTCTGTGTGTCAGGCAGAGTGTCTCTGTGTCATACAGAGTGTTTGTGTGTCAGACGGAGTGTCTGTGTGTCAGGCAGAGTGTCTGTGTGTCAGACAGAGTGTCTGTGTGTCAGACGGAGTGTCTGTGTGTCAGACAGAGTGTCTGTGTGTCAGACGGAGTGTCTGTGTGTCAGACGGAGTGTCTGTGTGTCAGACGGAGTGTCTGTGTGTCAGACGGAGTGTCTGTGTGTCAGACAGATTGTCTGTGTGTCAGACGGAGTGTCTGTGTGTCAGACGGAGTGTCTGTGTGTCAGACATAGTGTCTGTGTGTCAGACGGAGTGTCTGTGTGTCAGACAGAGTGTCTGTGCGTCAGACGGAGTGTCTGTGTGTCAGACGGAGTGTCTGTGTGTCAGACGGAGTGTCTGTGTGGCAGACAGAGTGTCTGTGTGTCAGACGGAGTGTCTGTGTGTCAGACGGAGTGTCTGTGTGTCAGACGGAGTGTCTGTGTGTCAGACGGAGTGTCTGTGTGTCAGACAGAGTGTCTGTGTGTCGGACGGAGTGTCTGTGTGTCAGACGGAGTGTCTGTGTGTCAGACGGAGTGTCTGTGTGTCAGACGGAGTGTCTGTGTGTCAGACGGAGTGTCTGTGTGTCAGACGGAGTGTCTGTGTGTCAAACGGAGTGTCTGTGTGTCAGACAGAGTGTCTGTGTGTCAGACGGAGTGTCTCTGTGTCAGACGGAGTGTCTGTGTGTCAGACGGAGTGTCTGTGTGGCAGACAGAGTGTCTGTGTGTCAGACGGAGTGTCTGTGTGTCAGACGGAGTGTCTGTGTATCAGACGGAGTGTCTGTGTGTCAGACGGAGTGTCTGTGTGTAACACAGAGTGTCTGTGTGTCAGACAGAGTGTCTGTGTGTAGGACAGAGTGTCTGTGTGTCAGACAGAGTGTCTCTGTGTCAGACAGAGTTTCTGTGTGTCAGACAGAGTGTCTGTGTGTCAGACAGAGTGTCTGTGTGTCAGACGGAGTGTCTGTGAGTCAGACGGAGTGTCTGTGTGTCAGACGGAGTGTCTGTGTGTCAGACGGAGTGTCTGTGTGTCAGACAGAGTGTCTGTGTGTCAGACGGAGTGTCTGTGTGTCAGACGGAGTGTCTGTGTGTCAGACAGAGTGTCTGTGTGTCAGACAGAGTGTCTGTGTGTCAAACGGAGTGTCTGTGTGTCAGACAGAGTGTCTGTGTCGTGCTATGTTTAATATAGAAATGAAATGGTAAAAAAAAAAAACTTTTTTTTCACCGGAATTGAAAAATATTAATTACTTAAATCACACAATACTTTTGATATTGATTTTCAAAGATAATATCAGAAACTATATATATCAACAAAAGCACTAAGCTTTCGTGATAATAGCACAAAATGTAAACAAAAGTACTAAGCTTACTTTATAATGGCACAAAATATAAAGAAAAGCACTAAGCTTAAGTGATATTGGCATAAAATATAAGCAAAAACTCTAAACTTACGTAATAATGGCACAAAATATTAACTAAAGCTCTAAGCTGATGTAATAATGGCAGAAAATATAAACAAAAGCACTAAGCTTACGTTACAATGGCACAAACTATAAACAAAAGAGCTAAGCTTAAGTGATTGTGGCACACAATATAAACAAAAGCACTAAGCTTGGGTAATAATGGCACAAAATCATATCAAAGCTTAAACAAAAGCGTTTCTCATGTCGCTACCAAAAATATCCGTTGACCAATTAATATACGAACACATATTTAACAATAGTTACATAAGTTGTGGCAGCTTGGCTGGAGAGCTGCCAGTGTACAGTGCAGCGCATGATGCTGTCAAAAAGCTAACTTATTTTAACTTACGAGAAAGTCTGTTGGGTCGCAACATCAAGCTAACTTATTTTAACTTAGGAGAAAGTCTGTTGGGTCGCAACATCAAGCTAACTTATTTTAACTTAGGAGAAAGTCTGTTGGGTCGCAACATCAAGCTAACTTATTTTAACTTAGGAGAAAGTCTGTTGGGTCGCAACATCAAGCTAACTTATTTTAGCTTAGGAGAAAGTCTGTTGGGTCGCAACATCGAGTCAAGATCGACATATTACTTTTCTCTAAATCCTCTATAATGGAAAAGTACCACAACATATCTAGACATAATAATATTTTTTTTTCACATGGAAGTAATTTAAGTAATTGGATGTCAACAATTTTTGTTTTTCGAGTCATTATGTTGAAGGGCATTTGTGATGTCCAGAAGTTGATGTAAACTTAAATTGGTACAAAATTAAATGAACTTATCTTCCATTTGAGATTAAAGAGAGCTGGATAAGAGTGTCTCAGAGTGAGAGTGAGAGAGAGAGAGACTGGGTGGGGTTAGACCAATAGCAATTTGGGTTGCTACCCAACACTCATAACTCTCTCTATCTCTCTCTCTCTCTCTCTCTCTTTCTCTCTCTCTCTCTCTCTCTCTCTCTCTCTCTCTCTTTTACCCTGTGTAAAGAGAGAGAGAGAGAGAGAGAGAGAGAGAGAGAGAGAGAGAGAGAGAGAGAGAGAGAGAGAGAGAGAGAGAGAGAGAAAGAGTTGTGAGTGTTGGGTAGCAACCCAAATTTCTCTTGGTCTAACCCCACCCAGTCCATTTCCCTCTTCCTTACTTTACCATTCCCCTTCCCCAAATCACCATCACCATCTCCTTTGCTCCACTGTCTCGCTCTCTCACCCTACCTTCTCTCTCTCACACCACCCTCTCCCCAATCATGATATAGTATATGAATCTGTTTATGTAAAACTCAGGCTAACGGGACTAGAAAACTATATTTAGTGGGGTGCATCGTCCCCCCAAACAAAATCAGGAGGATGACGTCCATGTGCACGAAGGAATTGAGACACCTTGTCTGAACGAAGAGACGGTATTAGTTGGTGGCTTGAATGTGATTGCCATAAACCGGAACTCTATATCAGGGACCAGGAGACCGAGACACTCATCAATATCATTTACAATCAACCATTTAACTCAAACCATCACCTTGTCTATTTGGGGTAGCAATATTTTAGATCATGTCATGTTCAGAGTGTGTTGACCTTATACAAGCATACGAAGCAGGAGACAGACTATGAAACAGTGATCACAGCATCACACGATTCAAGGCAAACACAGTGTTTGGGATTGAAAACAAACAGTCTGTCGGGTTCAAAACACACACAGTCTTTCGGGTTCAAAACAAGCACAGTCTTTGGAATTCAAAACAAGCACAGACTTTGGGGTTCAAAACAAGCAAAGTCTGTGGGATTCAAAACAAACACAGTGTTTGGGATTCAACACAGCACAATCTTTGGGGTTCAAAACAACACTCTGATAGCTCCCAGTTACCAGAGCGACTAACTTGCTTGTGTTGAGCCGAGATATCAGTAACGTTAACTGGATCGAATTACTAAATCCAGATAATGCAAAGGAAATGAGGAGCAGATTTTAAAGAAAGATTCTAAGAGTTGAGTAACATAATATACCAATAAAGTTTAAAGTTGAAAAGGTATAAATAAAATCAGGCTGGGTGAGGAGACAACTTAAGATCACAGGCAAAAAAACGTAGTGTAAATAAAAAATTTAAACTGAATGACCGTAACAATTACATACGATTACGAATAAAAAAAACAAGATCACGAATGCAAACAAGAATTTGAAAGACAAATTGCACAGAACGTCAAAGGTAATTCAAAAGGATTTTTCAAATAAGTCAGGTGAAAAGCAGCCAAATGCAAATATAGGACCTTTCACAAGCGATAACAGTGGACTTACACACAACAACGATGTGGCGTCCATACTCAACACAACCTTCTGGTTCGTTGTTACAGCTGAATATGACACCAACGATCACAAGCCGCATCATTTATTTTCAAGGCTCAACACTGACAACTTCAATATTGACGAAATTAGCATCCTTGACTTAATAAAATCCTTGGAGAAGCTGAATGTTAACAAATCAAATAAATGGACCCGATAGCTACCTTTCAGAGTTATAACTGAACCTAGATACTAACTCCATTATCCACTGATGGTAATACCTAACAAACCACTAGAAGAAGGAAAGGTTCCAGTAAACTGGAAACTAATGAATGTTACCCGTAAGACTTGTGCCCTGAGCTATCCTTCCATCAGCTAGACGTTATATTTAGATAAAAAACAGGAAACTGTCATTATGGATAAGATAGTTGCCATCGAAATAATAATCTAATAACTGGAAACCAGCAATATTTCCGCAACATAAGATCATGCTTGACTGACATACTCAATTTTTTTCAGTTAAATAATACAGGGGTACAAGAGTTAGGAGGAAGAGGTCCCACCAGAGGTAATGTATCTAGATTTCCAGGTCTTCGACATGGTAATCTAATCTAAATGACTGACTCACACACAGGAAAGAGTGAGTAGCACTCAACGTAGAGGTGAATGAGTGGCTTTCAGTAAAGAGTGGGGTTCAGCAGGGATTGGTTCTTGGTCCAGTCCTCTTAAAAATGTACAAAAATGATCTCGAGATAAACCTAACATCTAAGAGAGCAATACTTACAGATGACACTAAATTAGGAAAATGTCCAACATTGACGCTGTAGTCAGAGATGTGAACGATGAACTTCAACGTTGATAAATTAAAAGCAACGCATTATTGTCGTAAAAATGTCAAACATGAATGAAAATGTTTGGCAAGAAACTAACCGGGACAAGAGAAGAAAAAGATCGTGGTGTAATCATAAGTAACGACCTCAGAAATACCAACCAATACCTAAGGTTAGGAAAGGTTTGTCAGGAAACAGGACAAGTGTTTCCTGACACGGGTCTTAGCCATATGATGACCCGCCGATGGAACTTTTATTCATCTGACTGAGGCCTTACGTTGGTTTACCCCTCCACCCCTTTAAAAATTATTTTTACATGTATTAACAAGCAATACCTATCTGTGAGCAGCAAAGCTAACAGAACGTTAGTTTTTATTGTCAGAAACTTCGAGCACAAACTCCAATCACCATACAACGTCAAGTTTTGGATACCAAATTACACAAAAGACGAAGATAAAGTGGAGAAGGTAGAAAGAAGAGTTACCAAGTTCGTACCATCACTCAGAAACTTACCACATGAAGAAAGACTGAAAGTACTCTTTTTTATTTTTGTTCTTAGGACAAAGAGATCATGAGGAGATCTTTTCCTAAGACCTTGAATGGTTTTGATATACTTAATCTTAAGAGCTTTTTGAAGTGCTGAATGTGTCCATAATTCGAAACAATGGAATGAAACTGTGAGGCAGAAGATGCAACACGAACGTATGTAGTTTTTCGCATATAAAATTATAGTAGAATGGAATTAACTACTGACTAATTTTGTAAGCTCAGTGCCAGTATAGTCATTCAAGAACCAGCTGGACAAGCAGAACTTTGCATGTTTAGGATTCAACTAGTTACGTCATGATTTAGTGGAAGTTGTTGCCAGAGCTTTCATAATCTATGCAATCAGTCAAGATTACTGGGTCAGCTGAAGTTGTTTAAAATATTATAAAACATGATAATAAATTAAAATGACCAGTAAGGTGTAGGGTAGGGTGAGGGAGGACAAGAGTGAGATGGTACCATGGACAACTCACCATACAACTCGCCAAACTCGCAATGAATTCATACTAAATCAGCACCAAACCCACATTAAACCCACTTGGAGCGTCACATACATTCAGTAGATTGGGCAGTTTGATGCCAACAGCGACTGCATCAGGAGGATTAGTTGACAACTAGACAGCCAAGATAATAATAGTAATAGTGGGGAGGTAGAGGATTGTGATAGTGATAGCACAACTGGTATTAACGTAAGTAGAAACAGTGGTACATAGAGCTTTGTGAGTTTAAAACAGTAACAGTCCTAGTTTAGTACAGGCAGTTCTACCAGGCGTCTTCATCCAGTACCGTCTCTCCTGTAAATTCCATGTTGTTTTCCAGTATGATACGCATGGTACATTTTTCTCCCTGTTTTAATGGGGCAATGGCCGGAAAGAATGAAAGGTGGGAAAAGAGCCCTCCGTTTTTCTCTCCTTCATTCATACACTTAGATATACACGATAGTTCTTGATGAAGGTAGAAGCAGATTTCTGCAGATAGCCTCGGTGTGCTCTTACAAGTCCTCTGCTGTCTGTCAGTCCCGTGTACTCCCACAAACTGCCATGCACGTCCTTGTAAATCCTTCCTATCTTTACATCACCTCATCTCCCTTCCTCATTGCATCCTTCACCCCTCCCTCTTCCTCTCCCTCAATTGTCCCTCTCCCGATCCCTCATTCATCTTAGCACACCCTCATTCTCTCTCACCCCACCATCTCATTCACTCTTTCCTCTTCCTCTTCCTCACTAGTAAAGCAACTTCACATCAACACTCACCTGTACACACACACTTGTGTGGGTGGTTCACACCTTGTTACCTCCACTAACTGACAATAACAATTTTGAACTGACCGTCCAGCATCGAGGGAGAAACATCAGAGTAGTAGTGAACTGTTATGACTGAAAGGCAGCGATGATATGTGTGTGTGTGTGTGTGTGTGTGTGTGTGTGTGTGTGTGTGTGTGTGTGTGTGTGTGTGTGTGTGTGTGTGTGTAAGTGTGTATATGTGTGTATGTGTGTGTGTGTGTGTGTGTGTGTGTGTGTGTGTGTGTGTGTGTGTGTGTGTGTGTGTGTGTGAGTGTGTTTGTGTGTGTGTGCGTGTGTCCGTGTGTGTGTGTGTGTGTGTGTGTGTGTGTGTGTGTGTGTGTGTGTGTGTGTGTGTGTGTGTGTGTGTGTGTGTGTGTGTGTGTGTGTGTCTGTGTGTGTGCGTGCGTGTGTGTGTGTGTGTGTGTGTGTGTGTGTGTGTGTGTGTGTGTGTGTGTGTGTGTGTGTGTGTGTGTGTGTGTGTGTGTGTCTGTGTGTGTGTGCGTGTGTCCGTGTGTGTGTGTGTGTGTGTACTCACCTATTTGTACTCACCTATTTGTGGTTGCAGTGGTCGAGTCATAGCTCCTGGCCCCGCCTCTTCACTGATTGCTACTAGGTCCTCTCTCTCTCTGCTCCATGAGCTTTATCATACCTCGCCTTAAAACTATGTATGGTTCCCGCCTCCACTACTTCACTTTCTAGGCTGTTCCACGGCTTGACTACTCTATGACTGAAGAAATACTTCCTAACATCCCTTTGATTCATCTGAGTCTTCATCTTCCAATTGTGACCTCTTGTGTCTGTGTCCCATCTCTGGAACATCCCGTCTTTGTCCACCTCGTCTATTCCGCGCAGTATTTTATATGTCGTTAACATGTCTCCCCTGACCCTCCTGGCCTCCAGTGTCATCAGGCCGATTTCCCTCAACCTTTCTTCGTAGGACAATCCCTGTAGCTCTGGGACTAGTCTTGTTGCAAACCTTTGCACTTTCTCTAATTTCTTGACGTGCTTGACTAGGTGTGGATTCCAAACTGATGCTACATACTCCAGTATGGGCCTGACGTAAAGGGTATACAGAGTCCTGAACGACTCCTTACTGAGGTATCGGAACGCTATCCGTAGGTTTGCCAGGCGCCCGTATGCTGCAGCAGTTATCTGATTGATGTGCGCCTCAGGAGATATGCTCGGTGTTATTCTCACCCCCAGATCTTTTTCCTTGAGTGAGGTTTGCAAACTTTGGCCATCTAAACTATATTGTGTCTGCGGTCTTCTTTGCCCTTCCCCAATCTTCATGACTTTGCATTTGGCGGGGTTAAACTCAAGGAGCCAGTTGCTGGACCAGGCTTGTAGCCTGTCCAGGTCTCTTTGTAGTCCTGCCTGATCCTCATCCGATTTGATTCTTCTCATTAACTTCACATCGTCCGCAAACAAGGACACTTCTGAGTCTATCCCTTCCGTTATGTCATTCACATATACCAAGAACAGCACAGGTCCTAGGACTGACCCCTGTGGAACCCCGCTTGTCACAGGCGCCCGCTTTGACACCTCATCACGTACCATGACTCGTTGTTGCCTCCCTGTAAGGTATTCTCTTATCCATTGCAGCGCCTTTCCTGTTATGTGTGCCTGATCCTCTAGCTTTTGCAGTAACCTCTTGTGAGGAACTGTGTCGAAGGCCTTCTTGCAGTCCAAAAAAATGCAGTCGATCCACCCCTCTCTCTCTCTCGTCTTACTTCTGTCACCTTGTCATAAAACTCTAATAGGTTTGTGACACAGGATTTTCCCTCCCTGAAACCATGCTGGTTGTCAATTATACACTTGTTTCTTTCCAGGTGCTCCACCACTCTCCTCCTGATGATCTTCTCCATGACCTTGCATACTATACACGTTAGTGATACAGGTCTGTAGTTTAGTGCCTCATGTCTGTCTCCCTTTTTAAAAATTGGGGCTGCATTTGCCATCTTCCATACCTCAGGGAGTTGCCCAGTTTCAAATGATGTGTTGAAGATCTTCGTTAATGGTACACACAGTGTCTCTGCTCCCTCTTTAAGGACTCACGGAGAGATGTTGTCTGGTCCCACCGCCTTTGAGGTGTCAAGTTCGCATAGCAGCTTCTTCATCTCCTCCTTGGTTATATGTACCTCATCCAGAACTTGCTGGTGTGCCCCCCTGCTCTGATTTCCTGGAGTCCTACTGGTTTCCACTGTAAATTCTTCTTTAAATCTTGTGTTGAGCTCCTGACATACCTCTCGGTCGTTTCTTGTGAATTCCCCATCACCCTTCCTCAGTCTGATTACCTGGTCCTTGAATGTTGTTTTCCTCCTGATGTGGCTGTACAACAGCTTCGGGTCAGTCTTGACTTTCGATGCTATGTCATTTTAGTATTGCCGCTGAGCCTACCTTCTTATCTGTGCATATTCGTTTCTGGCTCTTCGGCTAATCTCTTTATTTTCCTGAGTTTTCTGTCTTCTGTACCTTTTCCATTCTCTAGTACACCTAGTTTTTGCCTCTCTACACCTTTGGGTGAACCAAGGACTCATTCTGTTCTTCCCATTATTTCTGTTTCCCTTGGGAACAAACCTCTCCTCTGCCTCCTTGCATTTTGTTGCCACATAGTCCATCATTTCTTGTACTGGTTTTCTTGTCAGTTCCCTCTCCCACTGAATGTCTTGAAAGAAGTTCCTCAAGCCTGAGTAGTTCCCCCTTTTGTAGTTTGGTTTTTCCCACCCTATTCCTGCTGCTCTCTCCACTTGGAGCTCAACTATGTAGTCGAAGCACAGAACCACATGATCACTAGCTCCCAGGGGCCTTTCATACATGATATCCTCGATGTCAGAACTACTCAAGGTGAATACAAGGTCCAGTCTTGCTGGTTCATCCTCTCCTCTCTCTCTGGTAGTGTCTCTAACATGTTGATGCATGAGGTTTTCTAGTACCACATCCATCATCTTGGCTCTCCATGTTTCGGGACCCCCATGGGGCTCCAGGTTTTCCCAGTCAATCTCCTTGTGATTGAAATCACCCATAACTAGTAACTTTGCTCCCCTCATGTGTGCTCTCCTGGCCACCTCGGCTAGTGTGTCGACCATTGCTCTGTTGCTCTCATTGTATTCTTCTCTTGGCCTCCTGCAGTTCTGTGGTGGGTTGTACATTACTGCAATTATCACCTTATGTCCCTCAGACTGGATTGTTCCTACTAAGTAGTCCCTTTCGCCTGTGCCATCCATTCCTTCCATTTTCTCAAACCCCCACTGGTTTTTAATGAGCAGTGCAACTCCTCCTCCCTCTCTCCTCCCTCTGTCTTTCCTGAGGATTTGATATGAGGATGGAAAGATTGAATCTGTTATTATTCTGGTGAGTTTTGTTTCTGTGAGTGCTATTATGTCTGGGGATGTCTCCTTGATTCTTTCGTGCCACTCCTCATACTTATTTGTTATTCCATCTGCATTTGTATACCACACCTTCAACTTCTTTTCTAAGATTTTGGTCTGGGAGGTGTATTGGGGTTGGGGAAGTGGGAGACCTGATAAGGAACTATGGGTGGTTGCTGTGGGGGTGGAGTTTGTAATGCAGTGGGTGGGAGCATTGGATGTGGCATGGGTGTTTTGGTTTAGAGTGTTTCGTTGCACTGGGGTTGACCTGGTTGAGAGGCTTCTATAGGAAGTTGTGAGGGAGGCTGTATTTGATCTTCCTGTGTCTGTGATCTCCTGTCTGTCTTCTCCATCCCCTCTCTTTCCTCCTTTCGCCTTTGTACCATCTCTCTCAGTTTCTGCCTTTCTGCTTGTGTTCTGTCGCGGTCGAGATACACCTTCCTGTATGCTGGCATGTCCCTTAATCGTGCTTTCTCCTGCAGGATCCTGTTCCGAGTCGATTCTGCCTTGAAGGTCACTTTCACTGGCCGGGTTCTTTTTTTTACAAACCCCCCTATTCTCTGAAAATTTTCCAGCTGGGTCATGTCGTCTTCTCCTATTGCTTTCATGATGCTTTCAATTGCTTTTTTTCCCCTTGTTTTCTTGCTTCATATGTTTCCCCTTCAACTTCCTGGAGCCCATACACAAAGACTGACCTCACCCTTTCATGCTCCCACTGCATATCCCTGTGTATCCCCTCATTCAATTTGATTTCCTCCATTGCAGCTTTCCTTTCTTCAGTTTCACTAGCTAATGTACTTGGGCTCAGTGGCCTGTCATTTTCCCTTCTCGGCTTTTCCTGGGCTCTGCTGTGGTCTGTTAGGGCCTCCACATATAGCTTAGCTCTTTCATTTACTACAGTCTCCACTGATTGAGCTTCCACATGCAGTTTTGCTCCTTCTTTCCCTACAGTCCCCTTATTTGTGACTGAGGTAGCAGTCTCTGTTGTCAATCCCAAAATGTTCTTTAGTTCTTTAGGCTGTTTCAGATTTTTCAGTTCCTCTTCTAAACTCTGTATCCTGGCCTCTGCTGCTTTGACTGCACCTCCCACTTCCTGCCTTCCATGTCTATCCTCTCTTCCATTCTAATGCTAAGTTCTTCTAGTTTCTTTTCCCATTCATGTTCCCTTTTTGTGAGCTCTGCTGCCCAATCATCCTTTGCAGTTTCCTCCTCCTGTCCCTTGGTTTTTCTTGTTGCTCTCTGGCAACCCATTTTTGTTTTATCCTGATTGCCTAAGAGTGGGAAACCTATGTAATTCTGTATGTTGTTAGTATTGTGTATGTCAGAGTGTGGGGTGGAGGTAGAGGAGGAACTGTGGCTATGTGGGAGAGTAGTAGGGAGGGGGAGTGGGAAGGAGAGTGAAGCAAGTGGGTGAGTGGGAGAGGGAGAGGGGGAAGGAGGGAGAGGTGGGGAGGGGGAGGGTGAAAGAGGGAGGGGAGGGATCAGGTGAAGGAGATGTCGGTGGGGGAGGGGGGGAGTGTATGTGTGAGTCTGGCAATGTGTGTGTGTGTGTGTGTGTGTGTGTGTGTGTGTGTGTGTGTGTGTGTGTGTGTTTGTGTGTGTGCGCGCGTGTGTGTGTGTGTGTGTGTGCGTGTATGTGTGTGTGTGTGTGTGTGTGTGTGTGTGTGTGTGTGTGTGTGTGTGTGTGTGTGTGTGTGTGTGTGTGTGCGTGTGTGTGTGTGGGTGTGTGTGTGTGTGTGTGTGTGTGTGTGTGTGTGCGTGTGTGTGTGTGTGTGTGCGTGCGTGTGTGTGTGTGCGTGTATGTGTGTGTGTGTGCGTGTATGTGTGTGTGTGTGTGTGTGTGTGTGTGAGTGTGTGTGTGTGTGTGTGTGTGTGTGTGTGTGTGTGTGTGTGTGTGTGTGTGTGTGTGCGTGTGTGTACTCACCTAATTGTACTCACCTAATTGTGGTTGCAGGGGTCGAGACTCAGCTCCTGGCCCCGCCTCTTCACTGATCGCTACTGGATCCTCTCTCTCTCTGCTTCCTGAGCTTTGTCATACCTCTTCTTAAAACTATGTATGGTTCCTGCCTCCACTACTTCACTTGCTAGGCTATTCCACTTGCTGACAACTCTATGACTGAAGAAATACTTCCTAACGTCCCTGTGACTCGTCTGAGTCTTCAGCTTCCAGTTGTGACCCCTTGTCCCTGTGTCCCCTCTCTGGAACATCCTATCTCTGTCCACCTTGTCTATTCCCCGCAGTATCTTGTATGTCGTTATCATGTCTCCCCTGACCCTTCTGTCCTCCAGTGTCGTCAGTCCGATTTCCCTTAACCTTTCCTCGTACGACATTCCCTTGAGCTCTGGGACTAGCCTTGTTGCAAACCTTTGTACTTTCTCTAACTTCTTGACGTGCTTGACCAGGTGTGGGTTCCAGACTGGTGCTGCATACTCCAGTATGGGCCTAACATACACAGTGTACAGTGTCTTGAACGATTCCTTATTGAGGTATCGGAACGCTATTCTCAGGTTTGCCAGGCGCCCGTATGCTGCAGCGGTTATTTGGTTGATGTGTGCCTCCGGTGATGTACTCGGTGTTATGGTCACCCCAAGGTCTTTCTCCCTGAGTGAGGTCTGTAGTCTTTGTCCACCTAGCCTATATTCTGTCTGCGGTCTTCTTTGCCCCTCCCCAATCTTCATGACTTTGCATTTGGCTGGATTGAATTCGAGGAGCCAGTTACTGGACCACATGTCCAGCCTCTCCAGGTCTCTTTGCAGTCCTGCCTCATCCTCGTCCGATTTAATTCTTCTCATCAACTTCACATCATCTGCGAATAGGGACACTTCAGAGTCTATTCCTTCCATCATGTCGTTCACATATATCAAAAATAGCACTGGTCCTAGAACTGACCCCTGTGGGACCCCGCTCGTAACAGGCGCCCACTGTGATACCTCTTCACGTACCATGACTCGTTGCTGCCTCCCTGTCAGGTATTCCCTTATCCATTGCAGTGCCCTTCCTTTTATGTGTGCCTGATCCTCCAGCTTCTGCACTAATCTCTTGTGGGGAACTGTGTCAAAGGCCTTCCTGCAGTCTAGAAAAACGCAATCTACCCAACCCTCTCTCTCGTGTCTTACTTCTGTTACCTTGTCATAAAACTCCAGGAGGTTTGTGATACAAGATTTGCCTTCCATGAACCCATGCTGGTTTTCATTTATAATCTTGTTCCTTTCCAGGTGTTCGACCACTCTCCTCCTGATAATCTTCTCCATGACTTTGCACACAATACATGTCAGAGACACAGGTCTGTAGTTTAGTGCCTCGTTTCTG
>NC_091293.1:15101060-15128560 GCF_038502225.1 Cherax quadricarinatus | reverse complement strand
TGAGGATCATCGTGAGGGTCACTATCACTGAGAGGATCATTGTGAGGATCACTATCACTGAGAGGATCATCGTGAGGATCACTATCTTGAGCTATAGATTTCCATCCCCATGTGGCTTGCTCTGCATTGAGTGAGGCATGACTCCAGCGAAGGTGTTCCCTGTGATCCTATTTGCTTGGACTTCCTCCTCTTCTCTGCAACATTGCAAGCTTCGGATGTGTTGATTGCAATACGAAAGGCCTAGAGCTATCATTCAACTCCCCTCGAGGTAGTTTTGCATACTGTATAGCTTGTTCGCGATTTTTGAAACACGATATGAGGCAGGAGTGGGGATACTAATTCTTTGTGCTTGACAGCTGCCAATCCATCCACTCAATTTTTTTAGTCGCTTTCTCTCGTACGGTTTGCGGGAAATTTCTCGACTTTCTGTATTTAGGTCAGGTTAGGCTAGGTTCACCTATGTTAGATTGTCCTCTGTCAATGAAGAATAACCAATTGTAATGTATTACAACGGTAATAAATGAAATATAAAATAAGGTAGGTGAAAAACTCTTAATGCGCTAACAGTCTGCGGACCCACCGAGCGCAGTAGAAGACTCGCAGTGAAAATCACCCATTCAATTGCCATAGCAACCGAGATATATAGTCCATTATTAAGAGGACGGGCTACAATCAGCATAACAATGGTCCTCCAACTTATCAATAACAAATGCTATCTCTGCTTAAAGTGCAAGCATTGTACTTCCCATTTCCAGGACTCAAGTACAGCTATATAAAAACCGGTTTCCTTGAATCCCTTCACTAAATATTACCCTGCTCACACTCCAACAGATCGTCAGGTTCCAAATACCACTCATCTCCATTCACTCCTATCTAACACGCTCACGCACGCTTGCTGGAAGTCCAAGCCCCTCGCCCACAAAACCTCCTTTACCCACTTCCTCCAACCTTTTCAAGGACGACCCCTACCCCGCCTTCCTTCCCCTACAGATTTATATGCTTTCCATGTCATTCTACTTTGATCCATTCCCTCTAAATGAACAAACCACCTCAACAAACGCTCTTCAGCCTTGTGACTAATACTTTTATTAACTCCACACCTCCTAATTTCCTCACTCTGAATTTTCTGCATAATATTTACACCACACATTGCTCTTAGACAGGACATCTCCAATGCCACCAACCGCCTCCTTGCTGCAGCATTTACAACCCAAGCTTCACACCCATATAAGAGTGTTGGTACTACTATACTTTCATACATTCCCTTCTTTGCCTCCATAGATAACGTTTTTTTTTGCCTCCACATATACCTCAATGCACCACTCACCTTTCTTCCTTCAGCAATTCTATGATTAACCTCATCCTTCATAAATCCATCCGCCGACACGTCAACTCCCAAATATCTGAAAACATTCACTTCTTCCATATTCATCCTCCCCAATTTGATATCCAATTTTTCGTTATCTAAATCATTTGATACTCTCATCACCTTACTCTTTTCTATGTTCACTTTCAATTTTCTACCTTTACACACACTCCCAAACTCATCTACTAACTTTAGCAATTTTTCTTTAGAATCTCCCATAAGCACAGTATCATCAGCAAAAAGTAACTGTCACTTCCCATTTTGTATTTGATTCCCCATAACTTAATCCCACCCCTCTCCCGAACACACTAGCATTTACTTCTTTTACAACCCCATCTATAAATATATTAAACAACCATGGTGACATTACACATCTCTGTCTAAGACCTACTTTTATCGGGAAGTAATCTCCCTCTCTTCTACACACCCTAACCTGAGCCTCACTATCCTCATAAAAACTCTTTACAGCATTTAGTAACTTACCACCTATTCCATATATTTGTAACATCTGCCACATTGCTCCCCTATTCACTCTATAACATGCCTTTTCTAAACCCATAAATGCAATAAAAACTTCCCTACCTTTATCGAAGTACTGTTCACATATATGCTTCAATGTAAAATTTTGATCTACACATCCCCTACTCACTCTAAAACCTCTTTGCTCATCCGCAATCCTACATTCTGTCTTACCTCTAATTCTTTCAATAATAACCCTACCGTACACTTTTCCTGGTATACTCAGTAAACTTATTCCTCTATAATTTTTACAATCTCTTTTGTCCCCCTTCCCTTTAACTGACAAATCCATTCGTTCCCTAAGCTTTCTTAACTTGTTTAACTCACTCCAAAAATTTTTCTTATTTTCATTAAAATTTCTTGACAGTGACTCTCCCACTTTATCATCTGCTCTCCTTTTGCACTCTCTCACCACTCTCTTCACCTTTCTTTTACTCTCCATATACTCTACTCTTCTTATAACACTTCTGCTTTGTAAATACCTCTCATAAGCTACCCTTTTCTCTTTTGTCACACCCTTTACTTCATCATTCCACCAATCACTCCTCTTTCCTCCTGCACCCACCCTCCTATAACCACAAACTTCTGTCCCACATTCTAATACTGCATTTTTAAAACTATTCAAACCCTCTTCAACCCCTCCACTACTCATACTTGCACCAGCCCAACTTTCTGCCAATAGTTGCTTATATTTCACCCGAACTTCCTTCTCCCTTAGTTTATACACTTTCAGCTCCCTCTTACTTGTTGCCATTTTCCTCTTATCCCATCTACCTCTTACCCTAACTGTAGCTACAACGAGATAATGATACGATATATCAGTTGCCCCTCTATAAACGTGTACATCCTGGAGCCTACCCATCAATCTTATCCACCAATACATAATCTAACAAACTACTTTCATTACGTCCTATATCATGCCTTGTATATTTATTTATCCTCTTTTTCATAAAATATGTATTACTTATTGCCAAACCTCTTCCTACACATAGCTCAATTAAAGGCTCCCCATTTTCATTTACCCCTGGCACCCCAAATTTACCTACTACTCCATCCTCAACATTTTTACCCACTTTAGCATTAAAAGCCCCAACCACAAGTACTCTCACACTTGGTTCAAAACTCCTCACTCATTCACTTAACATTTCCCAGAATCTCTCTCTCTCCTCTATATTTCTCTCTTCCCCAGGTGCATATATGCTTACTATAACCCACTTCTCACATCCAACCTTTATTTTACTCCAAATAATCCTTGAATTAATACATTTATATTCCCTCTTTTCCTGCCATAACTTATCCTTCAACATTATTGCTACTCCTTCTTTAGCTCTAACTCTATTTGAAACCCCTGACCTAATCCCATTTATTCCTCTCCATTGAAATTCTCCCACCCCCTTCAGCTTTGTTTCACTTAAAGCCAGGACATCCAGCTTCTTCTCATTCATAACATCCACAATCATCTCTTTCTTATCATTTGCACAACATCCACGCACATTCAGACTTCCCACTTTGACAATTTTCTTCTTATTCTTTTTAGTAATTTTTACAGGAAAAGGGATTACTAGCCCATTGTTCCCGGCATTTTAGTTAACTTTTACAACACGCATGACTTACGGAGGAAAAATTCTTATTCCACTTCCCCATGGATATAAAAGGAAAAGTAATAAGAATAAGAATTAAAATAAAATCAAAGAAAACACAGATGAATGCGTATAAATAAACGTGTACATGTATGTTTATTGTGACCTAAGTGTAAGTAGAAGTAGCAAGACGCATATTTATGAGACAGACAAAAGTCACCAGCAATCCTACCATCATGTAAAACAATTACAGGTTTTCGTTTTACACTCACATGGCAGGACGGTAGTACCTCCCAATATATATATATATATATATATATATATATATATATATATATATATATATATATATATATATATATATATATATATATATATATATATATGTATAATATATATATATATATATATATATATATATATATATATATATATATATATATATATATATGTATATATATATTTATATTTATATTTATATGGTTGTGCATGTATGTGAGCATATGTGTGTGTATGTGTGTGTATGTGTGTATGTGTGTGTGTGAGTGTATGTATATGTGCGTGAGTGTCTTTATGTATGTGTGTGTGTATGTGTGTGAGCGTGTGTGTATGCGTGTATGCGTATATGCGTATGTCTGTGTCTATGTATGTGTATGCACTCACCTAGTTGTGGCTGCAGGGGTCGATTCATAGGTCCTGGCCCTGCCTTTTCACTGGTTGCTACTAGATCCATTCTCTCCCTGCTCCATGAGCTTCATCATACCTCCTCTTAAACCTATGTATGGATCTTGCCTTCAATACATCACTTCCCAGATTTTTCCTCTTTCTGACAACTCTATGACTGGAGAAATACTTCCTAACGTCCCTCTGACTTATCTGAGTCTTCAACTTTCAACTGTGATCCCTTGTTGTTGTGTCCTTTCTCTGGAACATCATGTCTCTGTCCACCTTGTCGATTCCCCTCAAAATTTTATATGTCGTTAACATATCCTCCCTATCTCTCCTGTCCTCCAGTGTCGTCAGTTCGATTTCCCTTAACCTCTCCTCTTAGAAGAAGTTAAGGGAACTAGTCCCGGGGACTAGTCCTGGAACTAGCTCCGGGACTAGTCTTGCTGCAAGCCTTTGCACTTTCTCAAATTTCCTGGCATGCTTGGCTAAGTGTGGGTTCCAAACTGGTGCTGCATACTCCAATATACGCCTAATGTACAAGGTGTACAGGGTCCTGAACGATTCCTTATTGAGATGCTGGAATGCTATTCTTAGGTTTGTTAGGCGCCCGTATGCTGCAGCAGTTATTTGGTTGATGTGCACCTCAGGAGATGTGTCCGTTGTTATACTCACGAAAAATCCTTTTCCTTGAGTGAGGTTTGTAGTTTCTGGCCCCCTAAACTGTACTCTGTCTGCGGTCTTCTTTGCCCTTCCACAATCTTCATGACTTTGCACTTGGGTGGGGGTGAACTCCAGGAGCTAGTTACTGGAGCAGGCCTGCAGTCTGTCTAGATCCTTTTGTAGTTCTTCCTGGTCCTCGTCCGACTGAATTCTTCTCATCATGTTCACATCAACTGCAAACAAGAGGACTTCTGAGTCTGCTCCTTCCGTCATGACGTTCACATATACCAGAAACAGCACTGGTCCTTGGACTGACCCCTGTGGAACTCCGCTCGTCGGAGGTGCCCACCATGACACCTCGTCACGTACCATGACTCGCTGTTGTCTTCCCCGAGAGGTATTCCTTGATCCATTGCAGTGCCTTCCCTGTTATCTCTGCGAGGTCTTCCAGCTTTTGTACTAACCTCTTGTGTGGAACTGTGTCAAACGCCTTCTTAAAGTCCAAGAAAACGCAGTCTACCAACCCCTCTCTGTCTCTCTTGTCTAACTGTTCTCACCCTGTCATAAAACTCCAGTAGGTTTGTGACACAGGATTTTCTGTCCCTGAAACCGTGCTGGTTGTTGTTGATAAGCTTATTCCTTTCTAGGTGCTCCACTACTCTTCTCCTGATAATCTTCTCTATTACCTTGCATACTATACATGTCAGTGACGCTGATCTGTAGTTTAATGCTTCGTGTCTGTCTCCGTTTTTTTTTTTAAATTGAGTCTACATTTGCTGTCTTCCACACCTCAGGTAGTCGCCCTGTTTCGATAGATGTGCTGAAGATTGTTGTTAGTGGTAGACATAGCGCCTCTGCTCCCTCTCTAAGGACCCTAGCTCTCAGGTATCTAGCTCGCTTAGTAGTCTCTTCAATTCTTCCTCGGTTGTACTGAGTCCAACACTTGATGGTGTATCCGACCTCTCTGTCTTTCTGGAGTCCCTTCTGTATCCTCTGTGAACACTTCTTTGAATCTCACGTTGAGCTCCTCATATACTTCAAGGTCGTTTCATTTTGTGTGTGTGTGTGTGTGTGTGTGTGTGTGTGTGTGTGTGTGTGTGTGTGTGTGTGTGTGTGTGTGTGTGTGTGTGTGTGTGTGTGTGTACGTGTACATATACATATATACATGGAAACATGCACTGTATAAATATAAGGTTATATACGTACAGAAATTCATACATACAAACATACACACACAAACATTTAAAATTTGCTGCCTTGGAATTTTACGACTGCTCTCCAATACTCATTTTGTATGCACAGAGGTAGAGAACGCTAGGAATACGGGGATATCTTTCTCGGATCACACAACGACCAAAATGCACCTAGTTTTTAAAGGGGTGGACCGGTAAGCCAGCAGAAGGCCTCGGTCAGATAGCCAAAAGCTTCCGGGTAGGGTCAACAGTTTACTAAAACCTGCTTCGAGAAACACTTGTCCTGTTTCTTGACGAATCTTACATAATCTAACCGCTGTTAGTTTAATGATTTAGTTTACTAGATATATTATGCACCAAGTAACCATCCTCTGGACGGCAGTCAAAATATTACAGAGGTACATAATGAGTCAAGGGACGGGGCTAAAAATTACTGGAAAGCTAAGCGAGTTACAAATTCATGATCTGGTAACAGTCGTAATGAGTTGTTGATACAGACATGAATTCATTATTTGTGGAGGGATTTAGAGATACTAGTAAACTTACACAAGTGTTGGATGTGTGGAGTCCAGCAGTACTTGCACTCTTGAGAGTAGAGATGTGTAGAGTCCAGCAGTGCTTGCACTCTTGAGAGTGCAAATGTGGGATGTGGATTCTCGTTCGGTGATATCACTGCCACACTTGACAACCAGTTAGATTATATTATTGTTATTATTATTTTCACGTGAAAGCAATGAGAATCATTCAGCGTGTTTGGAATGGGATTCAATGAGATTTGATCTTAGGTAATGTACATAAATGTGAGCAACTCTCAGGCAAGTTTGCTTGAACTCACTACTGTGCGGAGGTGGCTCCTCTCTACAACCTCTCTCCCCCTTCACCCCCCCCCCACCCCACCCCCAGTAGCATACCTGACTTCAAGCACTAACTGCTTCCTTGTCAGAGTTCACAGGTGTAGCTATAGTGTTCGTACAGTACGTCCAGTCAGAGAGTGAGCGTTGACGATACCCTGAATGGGCAGAGAGAGCCTTAGCATTATTGACAACACTGCAGACGGTTTCCGGGTTCTCTTGGTTGTTGGAGCTTCATAAAGGGTTTTGAATACACATGTGTTTGTCTCAGGAGTTCTTAAAGGTTTCGAACAAACTTCTGTTAACTGCTTTAACACTTCAAGTTTTTGTTCTTGGACAAATATTTCATCGTTGCCTGCAGTTTTTTTTGCATTATTTACAATAGTATCTGATCAAGTATATTTATTTTAAATATTTTTCAAACACTGAAGGGAACAGCATCGAATATCCAATAGGAATTTTATGAAACTCCAATTTGTCAGATGTTGAGGAAGAGAAAGTAAGACTTGTAAGAACCTCACTAGAGTGACGTTCTATTTTTTTTTAAATTTACTAAAATAAATTAAATGTAAAAATAGAATTTTAATTTATTATTAGTGACTGGACTTACTAGTCCAGACACTCACAGGTACGAACCTATGAATGTCTAGACTCGGATATGGTGCTTTATTTTTTAAATATTTTATAAGCATTTTTCTCTTGATCGTGAATTAAAAAAAATGTGAACAGTAGTTTTGGATACGTTCTTTATAACTCTAATCCTTCTTATACTCATCAGTATAACACTGGTGCGACTAAATCTCCAGACGTGGGACCCAAATGACGTACAAGCAGTCACTAGTGAAGCTTGTCTGTTGAAGAAAAAGCCTGTGATGAATGGTTTGAAAAACCGACAAGTTGAAGATTGAGACACTTATGCAGCATATGGGAATCTTTATTCAGGAAACGTTTCGCCACACAGTGGCTTCATCAGTCCAATACAAAGAGGAAGGCGTAAGGAGAGGAGGAGTATGAGGTAATCAGTCCCTCAACCTGGAGTCGATGTGTTCAGTCCATCAATCTTGATGGACTGAACACATCGACTCCAGGCTGAGGGACTGATTACCTCATACTCCTCCTCTCCTTACGCCTTCCTCTTTGTATTGGACTGATGAAGCCACTGTGTGGCGAAACGTTTCCTGAATAAAGATTCCCATATGCTGCATAAGTGTCTCAATCTTCAAGAAAAAGCCTGAACTGGGACAACGTCATGCTGTGTCACACAGAAAAATCAAAGTTACAAACATGGGACAATATTTGTACCACAGGTGATATCAATGATCAGGGTTACAGATATTGGTTTATCAATGTCTGTAACTCTTTTTTAGGTCCCAAGTGCACATGGGATCTGAAAACAAAAGTATATTCATCGTAAAAAAATCAGCTTAATGACCCTTTCGGGTTTATTGCTTCCCTTTATCATATAAAAAAAAATAAAATAATAAACTTTTCCTCAATGCAGACACAGTATTGCAGCACTGGAGACTGCCTCGTTGCTACTGCAATTTGATGTCTCGTAATTGCAAGCTTTAATTCGTGTACCATTTTTCGTTCCGGTAAAAGCTCTGTTTTTCCTGTACTGCATTTTTTTATATAGTCTGAAGCTCTGTGTTTGTGAATCTGTTATTTAGTGGGTTTTTTTCTTCAGCAGGAAGAACGAGGCGCTTTACAGAGCAGGATTTTCAACCTTTTTCAGAGAAAATCTAATGATTAATATACTCATAATCTATCAGTTATCTATTTGAAAGTCTTCTGTTTTTCTCACTGAGACTTTTTTTTTTTGACAGAAAGAAACCCACCGAACAATAAAACGAAAAATAAGGCGATCGTATATGGTTTATAAATATACAGTAGTAACTTTTTCTTTTCGTTGTATTGTGTCGTGGTGGTTCATTGCTGTCATTTCTAGGTTTATTTGCGCGACATATTGTAAGCTACAACCCAGTGCAAAACATTAGCTTTACGGGAGTTATAAAGGTGCTGTAGTGTTGTGAGTTACTGGGAGACTCCCTCGCCTGTGTCGTGTGACACGGATGTCGTGGTGTGTGTTGTTACAAGATTCCCTAGCGTGTGTAGTGTGACACATGTGTTGTCGTTGTGAGTGTTAAGGTGAAGTTGTCTGGCGTGTGACGTGCTGTTGAGGTATCGTCGTGGTATCTTTACTTTGCAATGAAGAGGTGAAAGTGTACCACTCAGCTGGCATAACTGCTAAAATATTTTCCTATTCCAGGTTTGCATTAACTCTCAGGGCGTCTCCGAGTGACTGTGCCAATAATAATATCTTCCATCGAAACTCATACGAGATCATGAATGGGGTTGCCCAGAGAGTTGCAGCAAGCAAAGAAAGCCTTATCGAGTGACGCTAACCGGAGACGATGTACTAGAGTGCGGGCGTGCGGGCGCGCGGGTGATGTGTCAAGTGTGAGTGTGGGGGGGCTGTGATGATGACGAGGGCCGCGGAGGGCCCTCCCTGACACTGTGTGGGTGGTATGTGAGGACGACATGCGGGTAGCAACCGCACCCGCAGTCAGGCCACCCGCGGGTGGCAGTCCTCACCCGCACACTACCCACATGAGCCTATGGCCGCCCGCATCGTCCTCGCCGGAGGTGGTGGTGGGCGTGGAAGTCCCGGAGACGTATCATCAGTGGTGGAACGAGTGGACCAACACTTCGGACGAAGAGGCCAAGTCACTGCTGGACGTCGACACGGACGATACTCTCTCTAGCGGCAACTGGACGCTGGCAGATGAGAACTGGACGCTGGCAGATGAGAACTGGACGTTGACAGGCGACAACTGGACGACGGGAAGCGACGGAGAGCAGGAGGCAGCGTCCCTCAGCATCCAGGTGCTGTTCACAGCACTCACAGCCGTCATCTTGGGCGTGATGATCCTCGCTACCATCGTGGGTGAGTACCTTATGGGTGATTCTACTTTGATGTACCTCAAAAACTCTCTCACAGACTTAAAATTTTCTTACAGTCCTCAAAAGACCTTCTTACGGTCATCCTTTGTGGTCTTGAGTCTCTTCGCCAGCCACATCACTGAATTTTAAACCCTCTGATTTTTTCTAGTATTTTGTCAACACACTCTTGCCTGCACTGGGATTTTGCTCTCAGGTGAGGGAAATGGATAAAGAGGGCATAAATATTCCACCGTCAATGCCAACAAACGCCATCGTAAGTACTATAATGACCCGGAACTTAGCCCGTGTAGCTAGCGGATTGTAGTTAGCTATTCGGATTGCTGTATATCGTGATTGTTGAAATTCAGAATTACTCAGAACCTTCCAAACTGTACTATGAAATGAAATGAACAGGAAACAAGAACTTATGCAACAGGAATGAAAGCAATTTATTAGTGGAGTAAATAGTTCTATCCTTCCAAGTCTAGCCAGGAAAGGTATATATAAAATAATTGAGAAAAAAGAGGGGTAATGTTACTCATCATTTCCTTCGTGATAAATCTAATGGGTTAAAAATATGTGAGCTAAAACATCCAGTGTTGAAAATAAATTTCACTCTTCCTTCAGAAAGAATGAAATCTAAATATTGACAACAGAGACTTCATCTTTACTGTATGTGTGTGGGGAAGTGAGGCAGTGTTTGTGCGTCATAGCTGAGTTGGGTTAGTGATCCCTCCCTTCAGCTTGAGTCCAGTCTGAAGCCTGCCGCGCACTTCAGGGCAATTTCAGTCAATGGGGTACTGACCATTTTCCTCAGAGTAGGCAATGTATGGCAGGTGATGGTGGTAATGTCAGGTTGTGGGTGGTCATGGGTATACAGAGTATAGATGAATATTCAAGGTCTCTAATACTTACGCAGAGGCAGAAGGCCGGGAATCACCTGAGAAATACCTGATGAATCCGTCACAGCTGCCTGCTCCTGTTACCGAGGGTGCCTGCACGCGGCTGGTACATAAGTTACATGATTACTAATTTACCGCGCACGGCCGGGGATTTGTGTATCTGGGTCACTAGGATTTCTGGGACTACCAGCCGTCGGCTCAGCCCGCCGGCACTCAAACTGCCTTGGTGGGGTGCCTAAGTAGTAATTAATGCCCCCATTCCCCCAATGGGGATGGGGTGCGTATAACGGATTCTGGAAAAACAATATTTTCCACAGTATGAGTTAGATATTGCATTAAATGAAGATAGAGCAAGAGCGCCTGGAGAAGATGGTATATCTTACCCAATCTTCAGAGCAAGTCCCTATTAACCCTTTATTATCACAGTTTAATCGTAGTTACACCGAGGGGGTTCTTTCTATTTTCTTGACCAATAGTCTCATTTTGCCTATTCCTAAGCCGAATAGGCTGATACGTCTGATCAATATCATTAACTAATTGTCTTCGTGAAACATTTAAAAGGATACTTCACAGACTATACTATAAAAGCGGAGACTAATTCTCACCTCTTCTCTATGGATTTATGAAAAAAAAATGTGTAAAACTGTATTATCACCTTTCTCACTGCTCTCTCTACTACTAGTTTTGTCACATTTCTGATATATCCAACAGAACTTTTATCCTACATGAACTAGCCAAAATGAGTATGGGTGGTAACCTGTCATCTGTTAAATAGAGTGGTCTTTGTTCTCTACCAAAGCTTTAGTGGCGACACTAAAGAGGGAGAAGTTCTCAGTCCCTTGCTTATAATTGCATATTCACCTAAACATGCAGTTATAAGCTTTGCTGATGACATCATGATGTTTACAACAGTGCATAAGAAAGTGAGTACCATTCATTCTGAAGTTCTAGTAATGTGTAATTAACTAGGACTCATCATATGTTCATGTTTGCACGGTGAAAACATCAGTTGTGATAAATCTTATAGATATCTTGATAGAGATGTAACCTTGACTAAATCCATCAGACCACAACTAAATAAATAATAGAAAGATATAATAAATACACTCAGAGCTGTTGCTGGCTATAACGCCAACTATGCTGCAAATGTAAACTAATGAGAATGATTTACATAGGCTATGAGAATGATTTACATAGGCTATTAAATCCTTAATCAATTGTTCTGCGCCCATGTTAATGTTATCTAATGAAAATTCTCTCCGGCTCTTAGAACTAATGAAAAAATTAATGAAGATCTCAGAATTATTCTTGGCTGTCCTAAAACTAACAAGATTCTTGATAAGAGGCAGGAACTTGGGATTCCTAGCATTAGTGATAGGATAACTGAAATTACCACTGTACTTAATATTAAAACGTTAAGAAATAAGCCAGACACTATCACTATATATTTTACTAAATGACTAGACGAAAATAAACATAGAAGTAAATGGGTTGTGAAAATATATAGATATATGTTGTTTCATAAGCTGCACGAACAGTATCCCTGTAGACAAGAATATTTCACCCCTCCACGGAAGTTGTATCCATTTAATATGACATATCAGCAAGTCCCTCCCAAGATACTCACCATTAGTAATCCCTTAAATCCTTTTCCACAGCAACTACTCAAGAAGAAATTTCTCACTAAACTGTTGGTAATAATATAACACAAATTTCACAAATTACATACAGTGATGGACCTAAGCATGAGGCTACTGGCAGGGCTGCACCTGCTCTTGCTTCCACCTCCCTGCGTGAAACTAACAGTTACTAATGGCATTAAATTTAACTTACAACAATGAGCCTGACTCTGACTATTTTTGATTCTATATCAACACTGAAGGCTCTTGACTCACATAACGACTAACAATATGCTCAATGAAGAAGCCAGGTACAAAGAAGACATATACTGAACATGTATCTTATTGTGAGTCCTGATGCAATCCAAGCGTCTGACTTATCAACTCATCCCTGATTTTATTATTAGAAATAATAGTTGAAGAGAAGTAATCAATGACAGTGAATGTTATAACAGTGCATTTAGAGACACTTGTTAGTACAGTTTTTTCTGAAAGTCAAGTGACATATTGTCCTCCTCCTCCACCTCATCCACGTCCTCCTGCACCTCTTCCTGCACCACCTCCTCCATGTCCCTATGCACCTCCTCCTCCTCCTCCTCCTCCTCTTCTTTCTCCTTCCTGCTCCTGCTATTCTTTCTTCTCCTCCTACCTCTTTCCTTCTCTTCCTCCTCTTTTCCCTCCTCTTTCTTCTCCTCCTCCTTCTTCCACCTCCTCCTCCTCCTCCTCCTCCTCCTCCTCCTCCTCCTCCCCCTTTTGCTCCTTCTGGAGAGAGAACATGTCGAGATATCTCTCCTACCCATTACACCCACGTTTGTCCCCTCTTTACCAAGAGTGCCGCCATCCGCCTCTTTCTTTCCCCTTTCACTCTGGTTCTCATCCATTTTCCACTCATCTTCCCATTTCCTCCCTGAAGACAATAACACACGTTTGAAAACAGGCTTTCCAGTGAGCAACGTGTGGCTTTGGCTGGAGCTCTTTCAAAGCTCTAAATAGAAGAGAAACGTTTCGCGTTGTAATTGATGGTGGGTCGAGCCTCCGCCACTCGTTGGGTTGAATAACCCTCACGGGTTTAACGCGTATCATAAATAAAGAGGAAAAGTCAGAATAATGTTCTAAGAAGCACACATGTTTTGACCGCAATCAGCGGCCGGAGGAGCAAACCTCCACAACTTGCTCTGGTGACTGCGCCAAGACCACCTGGAGGGTGTTCCGGGTGTCAACACCTCTGTGACGTACACAATACAACGTACGAACTACAGCCCGGCTGGTCAGATACTTGCTTTAGGTGTCTGTCCAGATCCCTCTCGAAGACAGCCAGGAGACTATTGGTAATCCCCCCTTACGTGTGCTGGGAGACAGCTGAAGAGTTTTGAGCCCCTGACTTATTATTTTTCTCTTAAGTGTCCTCACGGCACCCCTGCTATTCACTGGGGAATGTTGCACTGCCTGCTGAGTCTTTTACTTACACAGAGAGTGGTTTCTCTGTGTAGATTTGGGACGAGTTCCTCTAGGGTTTTCCAGGTGTAAATTATGATGAATCTTTCTCGCCTGCGTTCTAAGGAGTACAGGTCAAGTGACTTAGCGATCCCAGTAATCGAGATGTTTGACTGTGCTTATATGTGTACTGAAAGCTCTCTGTATATTTTCCAGATTAGCAATTTCACATGCCTTGAAAGTGGCTGTTAGTGTACAGCAGTGTAGTGTTTGTAGTGTTTTAGAACCTCAGGTTCAAGTGTTGAAGAAGGAGATTCTACTTCTTCAGGAGGAAAATAGGAGGCTGAAGTTTCGCATAGATGAGTTTGGGAGTGAGTGTGAGAAGGATTTAGCTGGTAAGGAGGAAATGGTCACCAGCAGTGATAGTGGCAGCCACTTTAAGTGGCAAGTGGTTCACAGTTCAGGAAGAAGGAAGATGAGAGTTAATAAAGATGTGAAGGTAGGAAATAGATTCTCTGTTCTCCCATCGATTGTACTTCAGTGGTTAGTGAGGTTGAAGGTACCACTGATTCCCCTGCTAATCAAGGTAAGAATATTTTAATAGTAGAAGATTCTCAGGTAAGATATATGGACCGTGCATTTTGTAACAGAGACAGAAAGGTCAGACACAGAGTGTGCCTTCCTGGAGCTGGTGTTGGTGACATAGTCAGCAGGTTGGATAATATTATGGCAGGTAATGGGAACAAGCCCATTATCTGTCTTAGTGCTGGAGGTAATGACACTGGGAAGGGCAGGAGAGAGGAGCTGCTGGATAAGTACAGGTCAGCCATAGAAGTAGTTAGGTCTAAGGGAGGGATCCCAGTCATATGTAGCATCTTGCCTAGAAACAGAGTGGGCAATGAATGGATGTCTAGGGCAATTGGTATAAATTGCTGGCTAGACAAGTACTGCAAGGAACTTGCAATCCCATTCATTGAAAACTGGGACCTATTCTTTGGAAAGCGTGATATGTATGCAAGGGATGGGGTTCATCTCTCTGGGGATGGAGTGGTTGCATTAGCCAATTCGATTGAGAGGGTAATTGATGACTTGTCTAGGAATTTAAACTGAGAGATTATAGAGGAATGGGTTTTTGTGGGAAACAATCAGGCTGCAGTATTAGGGTTAAAAACAGAAGTTATTACCGAGATACCTCAGGGATATGTTTAAAAGACAATATTCAAAATAAAGTTGCTAGTAATGGCAAATCAATTGATCAACAAACAAAGAGAGATAGTAGAGGGCAACGAGTAACGAGCTCCCTTAAGGTTTACTATACAAATAGTAGGAGTCTAAGAAATAAGATAGATGAGCTAAGATTACTTGCAAGTATAGGTAATATAGGTATTACTGGTATAACAGAGACCTGATTCAATCTGAAAGATAGAGAAATGCCTTCTGAATGCAACATACAGGGTTATAAACTATTCCACACTGACAGGATCAACAGGAATGGTGGTGGAGTGGCGATGTACGTAAGAGAAAATTTAAATTGTTGTTTTAGACATGATATAAGATTAGAAACATAGAACACAGAATCGGTTTGGCTACAGTTTCTCGAGGGACGTGACAAATTAATTTTGGGTGTGATTTATAGGCCCCCAAACCTTGACAGGGAGTGCAGTAAGCTGTTATGGGACGAAATTCATAAGGTATCTAGATATGAAAATGTTGTGATAATGGGAGATTTTAACTTTAGACAAATTGATTGGAACAATATGACAGGAAATCTTGAGTCTAGTGACTTTCTTGATACGGTTCAGGATTGCTTTTTAGAACAAGTTGTGACAGAACCAACTAGAGGAAACAATCTGCTTGACTTGGTTCTTGCCAACAAAGATTCACTAATTAATAATCTTGAGGTTAATGATGAGCTTGGTGAAAGTGATAACAAATCACTTAGTTTCAATATATCATGGAATTACCCAGATAACTGCAATAAAATTTCTGTCCCAGATTTTCGCTTGGCCGACTTCATGGGACTGAAAAATTACCTGGGTAAGCTAAATTAGGATGTCCTGACTATGGGTCAGGTAGGTGATCACGGTTGCCAATATGACGTTTTTCAGAGCATAGTCCTAGCTGCCCAGACAACTTTTGTTCCGAGTAGGGAAATTAGATCTAACAAAAATGATCCCAATTGGATGAACAATAGATTAAAACATCTCATTGGTCAAAAGAGAGGCACATATAGGCGTATCAAAAGAGGGGATGGGCAGTTAAGAAATCAATATTTTCAATTAAAGAGAGAAATAAAGAAAGGAATAAGAGAAGCAAAAGGGGATTATCAGACTAAGGTCGCAAGGGATTCAAGGACTAACCCAAAAGGGTTCTATCAGGTATACAGAAGTAAGATTAGGGACAAGATTAGCCAACTGAAGAGTAACTCTGGTGAGATCACTGACAGTGATAAGGATATGTGTGAAATTCTCAATACCTACTTCCTCTCAGTTTTCACCCAGGAAAATACTAGCAATATTTTTGAAATAATAGATTATGTAGAACAGGACGATAATAAACTATGCACGATTGCGGTATCTAGTGACATGGTTCTCAGACAAATAGAGAAATAAAACCTAACAAATCCCCAGGCCCTGATGAACTGTTTGCAAGGGTGTTAAAGGAATGTAAAGAGTAACTTAGCATACCTTTAGCTAATCTTTTTAACATATCTCTACAAACTGGCATAGTGCCTGATAAGTGGAAAATGGCAAATGTAATACCTATTTACAAGGCAGGTGACAGGTCCTTGGCTTCGAACAATAAACCAATAAGCCTTACCTCCATAGTGGGAAAATTTATGGAATCAATAATTGCCAAAGCAATTTGTAGCCATCTTGATAGGCACAGATTGATTAATGAATCTCAACACGGTTTTACAAAGGGGCGTTCCTGTCTTACGAATTTACTTAATTTTTTCACTAAGGTGTTTGAGGAGGTAGATCATGGTAATGAACATGATATTGTGTACATGGACTTCAGTAAGGCTTTCCATAGAGTTCCACACCAGAGGCTATTGAGGAAACTTAAGGCACACGAAATAGGAGAAGAAATTTTTTTCTGGGTAGAGGCATGGCTGACAAATAGGCAGCAGAGAGTTTGCATAAATGGGGAGAAATCAGAATGGGGGCACGTCACAAGCGCTGTTCCTCTGAGGTCAGTGTTGGGCCCATTGTTGTTCACAATTTACATAAACGACATAGATGAGGAAATAAATAGTGACATAAGCAAATTTGCTGATGACACCAAAATAGGCCGTCCAATTCATTCTAATGAGGACACTAGAGCACTCCAGGATGATTTGAATAGACTGATGCATGGGTCGGAGAAGTGGCTGATGCAGTTTAATATTGACAAATGCAAAGTTCTAAATGTTGGACAGTTAAATAACCATGCCACATATAAACTAAATAATGTAGATCTTAATACTACTGCTTGCGAAAAGGATTTAGGAATTCTGGTTAGCAGTAATCTAAAACCAAGACAACAGTGCATTAGTGTTCGCAATAAAGCTAACAGAATTCTTGGCTTCATATCTAGAAGTATAAATAATAGAAGTCTTCAGGTTGTTCTTCAACTCTGTATATCCTTAGTTAGGCCTCATTTAGACTATGTTGCTCAGTTCTGGTCACAGTATTACAGAATGGATATAAATGCTCTGGAAAACGTACAGAGGAGGATGATAATGATGATCCCATGTATCAGAAATCTTGAAATTAAGACACATGTGCAACATCTGGTTATCTCCATTGTAGACGTTTCGCCATCCAGTGGCTTTATCAATACAAATTCTAGGACATAGCTTGAAGACAGTAAGAGTATATACAGAAGATGAGGTAATCAGTCCCTCAACCTTGGAGTAGATGCGAAGGGCACCGTAGTCGTGGAGATTCTGAAGCAGAAGCGTATGTATGTATGTATAATGTTCGCCAAGACCATAGTCCTGGCACGGGTCTCAATCTTGCAAAAGATGAGGTAATCAGTCCCTCAGCCTTGGAGGTGGTGTTTAGAGCACCGTGGTAGTAGAGATTCCCCCACTGGGGAATCCCGCCTACCAGTGACTATGCCCTCGTCTGCTACACGTCCCTATTCACTGACGCCTATATGAATGCCAGTTTTCTTGCCTGTGCTTCAGAATCTCTACAACCACGGTGGTCTAAACACCACCTCCAAGGCTGAGGGACTGATTACCTCATCTTTTGTACATAGTTCTTCTGTTTTCTAATTATGTCCAAGAATCTGTATTGATTTGTAGATGAATGGTTCAGAGAACCGACATGTTGATAAATTAGACACATGTGCAACTCTTGGGTATCTTTATTGAGGAAACGTTTCGCCACACAGTGGCTTCATCAGTCCGTACTTAGGAGAAACTTGAAGAACAGGAGGAGAATGAGGTAATCAGTCCCTCAACCTTGAGTCGATGTGTTCAGTCCATCAATCTTGATGTGTTCAGTCCATCAATCTTGATGTGTTCAGTCCATCAATCTTGATTGATGGACTGAACACATCGACTCAAGGTTGAGGGACTGATTACCTCATTCTCCTCCTGTTCTTCAAGTTTCTCCTACGTACGGACTGATGAAGCCACTGTGTGGCGAAACGTTTCCTCAATAAAGATACCCAAGAGTTGCACATGTGTCTAATTTATCAATCTGTATTGATAAAGCCAGTGGATGGCGAAACGTCTACAATAAAGATAACCAGATGTTACACAAGTGTCTAAACTTTCATCTTGTCGGTATTGTATATCTGTCATGCACAACATGAGTCGAAGATGTTGTATGTACGGCACCTGCAGTCTTTAATGAAATCAAGCCACTGCAGCCGATAGAAATAATTTACTACAAGTTATATACACTGATGGATCTAAGCAGGAGTCTACTGGCAGGACTACATCTGTTCTTGTTGCCACTTCCTTAATCAAGAACGATAGGAACTATGCTCAGGGCAGAAGAAATAACAACTGGGCGTCTACACTGCAAATTGTTTGCCATCCTAATGAAACTAAAGCTTACTTATGACACTGATCGTGACACTATAATTTTAACTGATTCTGTGTCATCACTGAAGGTTCTTGGCTCGCATAATGACTCTAACAATATGCTCGTTGCTGAAACCAGATATAGATACTCAAAATTCCGGGGAAAAAGGTGTTAGCGTACAAGATAAAGTTGATAATTTTGTCCCAAAAAAGTACCGTGAAGGAAAACTTAGAATATAAGTTTGGTGTATCTGTGCCTAGAGTTGAGAATGACGTTAGGAGAGAAGTAAATAATGAAATTGGATGTTATAGGAATGTAATTAGAAGCAAAAGTAGATGTATCAGTCACTATGATAACAAGTACGTTTATGGAGCAACTTGCAACGTGAACGGACTGACTGATCTTATAGTAGTCAGGCTTAGGCTTGATTATAAGTGCTTCTGGCAGTTTGGCAGACACTTATTGGGGAATATAGCGATATTCAGAATAATAACATATGATATGTCAAGGAATCTTATTAATGAAAATAAGATACAAGACATATTAAGCAAATTTCCTAAATTTGCTTGCAAAAGATAAGTTAACTGTAGATAAAAATTCTGAACTTCCTCTGTTAACGCTATTGGGCCTAGTTCCTAGGTTTTATGTGTATCCATATGCTGTTGCCCTACCTCCACAGGATGGATTAGAGATGCACGATAAACTAGGCACCTCTGCGTCAAAATCAAAATTTGCAGCTGTTACTCGGTTGATGTGTCGCAAGCGATATGCTGGGAGCTGTGCTCACCCCGAGGGCCTTTTCTCTGAGGAAGGTTTGCAGCCTTTGCCCCCCTGGCCTGTACACTACTTCTGGATGTCGTTAACCTTCAATGATTTTCATAACCTCGCAATTTCTGAGGTTAAATACCAGTAGCCACTTGTTAAACCAGTCCTGCAAGTGTCAAGTGTCAGGTGTTAAGTGTCAAATGTTAAGTGGCAAGTTTCCTGCTGGCACTCGGTTTCAACTTCATCAAATTACTTTTTCTATATAATCTTCGTTGATGGTTGTGGGAGATTAATTACTTAGCTTGCTAGAACTAACCCGAGGATTAGCTACTCCATAATTAATCCAGATTAAGCTACAACAGTGATCAAACTAGTTTAATTCATAGAGTCACTGAGCCGGCACTGCACGTCAAGGTAGAGTGAACACGCAACACCGTGTGTGTACTCACCTAGTTGTGGTTGCAGGGGTCGATTCATAGCTCCTGGCCCCGCCTCTTCACTGGCCGCTGTTGGGTTACTCTCCCTGAACCATGAGCTTTATCATACCTCTGCTTAAAGCTATGAATGGATCCTGCCTCCACTACATCGCTTCCCAAACTATTCCACTTCCTGACTATTCTGCGGCTGAAGAAATACTTCCTAACATCCCTGTGATTCATCTGTGTCTTTAATTTCCAACTGTGTCCGCTTGTTGCTGTGTCCCATCTCTGGAACATTCTGTCTCTGTCCACCTTGTCAATTCCTCTCAGTATTTTATATGTCGTTATCATGTCCTCCCTATATCTCCTGTCCTCCAGTGTCGTCAGGTTGATTTCCCTTAACCTCTCCTCGTAGGACATACCCCTTAGCTCTGGGACTAGTCTTGTTGCAAACCTTTGCACTTTCTCTAGTTTCTTTAAGTGCTTGGCTAGGTGTGGGTTCCAAACTGGTGCCGCATACTCCAATATGGGCGTAACATACACAGTGTACAGGCTCCTGAACGATTCCTTATTAAGATGTCGGAATGCTGTTCTGAGGTTTGCCAGGCGTCCATATGCTACAGCAATTATTTGGTTGATTTGCGCCTCAGGAGATGTGCCTGGTGTTATACTCACCCCAAGATCTTTTTTCTTGAATGAAGTTTGTAGTTTCTGTCCTCGTAGACTATACTCCGTCTGCGGTCTTCTTTGCCCTTCCCCAATCTTCATGACTTTGCACTTTGTGGGATTGAACTCCAGGAGCCAATTGCTGGAGCAGGCCTACATCCTATCCAGATCCCTTTGTAGTTCTTCTTGGTCCTCGTCCGACTGAATTCTTCTCATCAACTTCACATCATCTGTAAACAGGGACACTTCGGAGTCTATTCCTTCCGTCATATCGTTCACAAATACCAGAAACAGCACTGGTCCTAGGACTGACCCCTGTGGAACCCCACTCGTCACAGGTGCCCACTCTGACACCATCACTCACTGCTGTCTTCCTGACAGGTATTCCCTGATCCATTGTAGTGCCCTCCCTGTTATCCCTCCCTGGTCCTCCAGTTTTTGCACTAATCTCTTGCGTGGAATTGTGTCAAACGCCTTCTTTCAGTCCAAGAAAATGCAATCTACCCACCCCTCTCTCTCTCTTGTCTTACTGCTGTCACCCTGTCATAGAGCTCCAGTAGGTTTGTGACACAGGATTTCCCCTCCATGAAACCGTGTTGGCTGTTGTTGATAGGCTCATATCTTTCTTGGTGTTCCACCACTCTTCTCCTGATAATCTTCTCCATGACTTTGCATACTATACACGTCAGTGACGTGTATAGTATGACACTGGTCTATAGTTTAGTGCTTCTTGTCTGTCTCCTTTTTTTAAAAATTGGGACTACATTTGCTGTCTTCCATACCACAGGTAATCTCCCTGTTTTGATAGATGTGTTGAATATTGTTCTTAGGGGTATACATAGCGCCTCTGCACCCTCTCTCAGGACCCATGGAGAGATGTTATCCGGACCCATCGCCTTTGAGGTGTCTAGCTCGCTCAGAAGCCTCTTCACTTTTTCCTTGGTTTTATATATTGTGTCCAACACTTGGTGGTGTACCCCACCTCTCCGTCTTTCTGGAGTCCCTTCTGTCTCCTCTGTGAACACTTCTTTGAACCTCATGTTGAGTTCCTCACATACTTTGCGGTCGTTTCTTGTGATCTCTCCATCTTCATTCCTTAGCCTGATTATCTGGTCCTTGACTGTTGTTTTCCTCTTGATGTGGCTGTACAACGGCTTTGGCTCAGCTTTGGCTTTTGCTGCTATGTCATTTTCATATTGTCGTTGGACCTCCCTTCTTAACTGTGCATAGTCATTTCTGGCTCTACGACTGCTCTTCTTATTCTCCTGGGTTCTTTGCCTTCTATACTTCTTCCATTCCCTAGTACACATGGTTTTGGCCTCCCTGCACCTCTGGGTGAACCACTGGTTCATCCTGGCTTTTTCATTATTCCTGTTACCCTTGGGTACAAACTTCTCCTCATCTTCCTTGCATATTGTTGCCACATATTCCATCATCTCGTTTATTGACTTCCCTGCCAGTTCTCTGTCCCACTGAACCACGTTCAGGAAGTTCTTCATTCCTGCATAGTCCCCCTTCTTGTAGTTTCGCTTCGTTCATCCAGCTCTTCCTATTCCCCCCTCCACTTGTAACTCTACTGTGTATTCGAACCTTAAAACCACATGATCGCTGGCCCTAAAGGGCCTTTCATATGTGATGTCCTCAATATCTGTGCTATTCAAGGTGAAAACTAGGCCCAGTCTTGCTGGTTCATCCCCTCCTCTCTCTCTCTCTGGTTGTGTCCCTTACATGTTGGTACATAAAGTTTTCCAGTACCACCTCCATCATCTTAGCCCTCCACGTTTCTTGTCCCCTATGTAGCTCCAAGTTCTCCCAATCGATTTCCTTGTGGTTGAAGTCACCCATGATCAGTAGCTATGCCCTGCTCACATGAGCCCTTCTTGCCACTTTAGCCAGTGTTTCAACCATCACTCTATTACTCTCATCATACTCTTGCCTCGGCCTCCTGATGTTCTGTGGTGGATTATACATCACTGCAATTGCCACCTTGGGACCTCCAGACTGAAGCATATTTTCTTTGTAATCTCTTGCCTCTCCACTGTCTCCTCTCTCCAGCTCATCAAACTCCCATGTGTTTTTGACCAGCAGTGCCACTCCTCCACCCCCTCTGTTCCCTCTGTCTTTCCTCAGGATCTGATATCCCATTGGAAAGATGGCATCTATTATCATACCTGTGAGCTTGGTTTCTGTGAGAGCTATGAAGTCCCATGATGCCTCTTTGACTCTTTCGTGCCACTCCTCCCACTTATTTGTTATTCTATCAGTGTTGGTGTACCATTCCTTCAGTTTCCTCTCCAACACTGTGTTTTGGGGGTCTGTGAGGATGGGGGACCTAACAGTGTACTGTGGGATTCTATAGCTGAGTGTTGGGTGGGGAATTTGGGTGTAGGCTGTGGTTTGTGTTGGGATACTATGATTGGTTGTAGGGTTCTGGGGATGTTTCTGTGTGTGCTTGCTCTTGCTGCTCTGCCTTGCTGTGGTTCTCCCCTGCTGATTCTGTCCTTGTCTCTCCTCGTAGCTCCTTTCGCTTTTGTGTCCTCTCCCTCAGCTGCTGTCATTCTGTTTAAGTTCTGTCTTGGTCTAGGAACACCTTCCTGTATTCTGCTGAGTCCTTCAACTGTGGTTTCTCCTGGAGGATCATGTTCTGCACTTTTTCTGTCCTGAAAATCAGCATGATTGTTCATCTTCTCCCCTTCAAATAACCCCCAATCCTCTGAAAATTTCCAATCAGGGACATGTCCTCTTCGCCTATTTCTGTGATGATGTTCTGAGACTCCCTTCTTTCTGCCTGCCATCTTTCAGTGTGTCTTTCCCTTGCTCTCCTGAAGCCCATGAATAAGCACTGAGTTTGCCCTCTCCTCCTCCCATTCCCTTTCCCTCGGTGATTCTGATTCCTGTCTGTACATGGCCATTTTCTCCCTTGTTTTTTCCTGTAGCTATCAATGGCATGTTCGAGTCACTGCATTTGACCTATCCCCCTCTCCATCTGCGCCCAGCTGCTCTCCCCATTCACTCCTTGGCCCTGATTGGTAGGCTCATATGGCCTTAGCGCAAGTTAAGCCTCATTCCTTCCCGTTGGGCTTCCCAGCTTCAAATGCTGTGTTTTCTCTGGGCAATACCCCTGTAATTCGTTTCAGCTTCTTTACCTCATCTTCTAGGTCCCTCAACCTGGCAACTGCAGTTTCGACTTGAGACTCACATTTCTTCTTCCCCTCGAACCTCATTTCCAGTTTCACGAAAAGCTCTGTCTCCATTTTTGTAGAAAGCTCTCCTAGTTTTCTCTCCCACTCTTGTTCCATCCTTTTGCACTGCTCTCCCATCCACACCTCCCCACCAGACCCATTCTTCCTCGATCCCTAGTTCCTTAGAGTCCCCCTCTGACCCACCATTTTTTTTGTGTGTGTGTATGTGTATGTGTGTGTGTGTGTGTGTGTGTGTGTGTGTGTGTGTGTGTGTGTGTGTGTGTGTGTGCGTGTGCGTGTGTGATGAAATGAAATCTCAGGTTCCCATTATTTAAACTAAAATTGACTATCGTTATCGAATCCTTATATTTTGGGTTCTCTCATACCTACTCCTGAAGCTATATATAGCGTCTTCTTCTATCACTTCCTTATCCAATACGTTCCACTTCCTTTCCATATTAAACTTTACAAGTAGTATCTAACACTCCTGTGACTCAGTCTTGTGTTTTAGTTCCATCTTTGGCCCCTTGTCTCTGTGATATGTACACGTATCAGACTGCTTTTACCTGCCTTGTAAAATTCTTATAGTGTTATGCACGTCGTAATCATACCTCCCCCCTTACTCTTCAATCATCTTAACATAGTAATTAAAGTAGCTTCAGTCTCCTCTCATGGTTCAGTCCAGTGCTAGAACTGCTGCAGATCTCTGGTCCTTCTGTGTCCGAGTTAACGAAAGTTCTTTATGAAGTGTGATCTCCAGGCTGGTGCTGAGGACTCTGGCATAGCTGTGACAGGTCCTCAACAACTTCCTTAAAGATTCTTTATCAGTGTTGCTAAAAACAGTTCCAGTCTTAGTTAAAATGCAGATGCTATTGATGCTATGTAATGTAAATAAACACAAAGCCATATGTTTACGTGTTTTTGACTCCCTGATGTAGAGTCTCTCTTTCTTTTTTTTCTTTTTTTTTTTACACAGAGTTTGACAAGGTTAAGGATCCCTAGCTTTATTGACAAGCTATTTACACGTTAAGGATTCCTAACTCTATTGGCAAGCTAAGAGCTGTTGCCTACATCAGCTCATTTGAAAACATTTTTATTGTTATGAGATATACAAGTAAGGAACAGGATGAAGTTGGAGCCATCTGTGGGCCAGCATTTTCATTTGATCAACTGACTTTATCTCGTTGACATCATTATGTTGTACGAATGTGTTCCATACTCGAGTCATCCTGGGTATATATGATCTCAGATGGAGTGATGTTCTGGAGAAGGGTACAGCCAGAGTGAAGTTGCTGCTTTCTGCCCGTCTTGTGGCATAAAAGCTTGTTTCACGCTGTCCTCGAAGTGAATCCAAGTGTGGTACTTTGACAATATTGACCTTGTACATAACAGTAAGGCCACCCACATCCCTCCTATGTTGAAAGCTCTGCTGAAATGACAGATCTGTCCAGGATGGGTCCAGGCGAGAGATGAGACGTCTTGCTCTGTTCTCTACTCTGTCAAGCAGTCGCAGATGAGAGGGGGGGCAGGCAAACCAAGAAAGTGGAGCATACTCAAGGTGTGAACGTACTTGTGCCTCGTACAGAATCTTGCAACCCCTACTGTCAAGCAGATGCGAGATACGGCGAAGTGCTGTAAGTTTCCTGGCTGCCTTGTTTGCAAGATTTACAACATGGTTCTTCATGGTTAGTTTGGAGTCAAATTTCACCCCAAGGATATCAACTTCTTCTCCAGGTGCCAACCCCCTCCCATTCATCCTTACTACTGCACCAGCATTACCATCATGGTGCCTAGAGACGATCATCATTTGCGTTTTCTCAGGTGCAAATGTTACTTGCCACCTATTTCCCCAAGCTGATATAGCTCTCAGCTGGTGATTGATGTAGCTTAGAGCAGCTGGCATTTCTTCTCTTGGATAAGTGAATGTCAGTGTATAGTCGTCTGCATATGCATGTGATTCTGGGATGAGATGAAGAAGGTCGTTGAAGTAGACATTCCATAACAATGGTCCCAGCACGCTTTTTTGTGGAACACTTGCTCCAATAGGATGTCTTGCTGATTCCGTTCCATTGAGAACTACACTTAGAGATCTACCATGAAGGTAATCACTAGGGAGACATAGCGTAGAGCCTGCAATTCCCAGAGCTTGAAGTTTTGCTAAGAGGCTCTGGTGCCACACCCGGTCGAAAGCGCCAGCAATGTCCAGTGCTACCACACAGCTAACTTTGGATTCATCCAGTGACTGGTGCCACTTAGTGGAGAGGTTTAACAACAGATCAGCAGCAGAGTAACCTTTCCTGAAGCCATATTGACGATTACAAAGTAGTGAGTGGTAGTCAAAAAACTCTGTCATTTGTCTTGAGATTATTGTCTCAAGGATCTTACCAGTGATTGACAGGAGTGACACTGGTCTGTAGTTGCTGATTTCTGCTCTGCTCTTCTTTTTGTGAACAGGGACTATATTTGCCTCTTTCCATAGAGAGGGCCATTTACACTGTACTAGGCAGTGCTGAAAGATGAGAGTTAGAGGTGCTGCTAGCTGGTCTGCACATCTCAGCAATCTTGGGCTCAACTTGTCTGGGCCCACAGCCTTTTCTTGGTCAAGCGATTTAAGAAGGAAAGGCACCTCCTCCTGCCTTATTGTCACCACTGACAGTTTTGACACAGTTCTTGCAGCTAGCCAACGAGGGTCCCTTGCTGGATCAAGAACTTGCATTTTGGTAGGAAAGTGTTCAGCAAAGAGGTCCGCCTTCTCTTGACTACTAGTAGACGTGGTCCCATCCTGTCGATTTAGAGGTGGAATGAGTTCACCAGGCAGATAACCTTGTCTGTCCTTGACCACGGATCACCAGGTTTTGAAGCCTACCCTACCTTTTAGTGTCCACCTCCCATTTAGCAATGGCCCACTTTTGAACGTCACCCATATGCCTACAGGTTTGCCTGTGCAAGTTACTGTTATAGGTGGTAAGATGTCTCTTATACCTTCGCCATGCTTTGTACTTAGCAGTAGCAGCCTCTCTACAACGAAAGCCAAACCAAGGCTGATCTGTAGGCTTCGTCACATATTGCCGGTGAGGAATGTGTTCTTGTTGTAGATTAAGGATGTGTCCAGTGAAGGCTTTCACTTGGTTGTCAACATCCCCTTGGAGAAGCATTCCAATCGGTGGTGGCGAGCTCAGAGCAAAGGGCTGGACAATTACCTCTTTCCCATAGCCAGATTGTGCGTTTGGACTCCTCACCTCGTTCTGTTGGGATCTTAAGTATCGTAAAAACAGCCTTGTGGTCAGACGAACCAACATAGCCGAGGGGTTGACAAGTGACTATACCTTCTGCCAGATCACTCACTATTGGGTCAAGGGAGGAGCCAGAGATGTGAGTAGGGAAATCAACAAAGTTTCTCATGTCGAACACTGCAAGAAGGTCATCAAAGTCCCTCTGTATAAGGTGCTGGTTGAGGTCACCAACAATTATGATATGTTGACAGTTGTGCTGTAGCAGAAGGGAGTCAATATTTTCCATTAGGAAGTTGATGGGGTCTGCATGTTGCCACTGACGTCTGTACATTGCACATGCTACTACAGAGGTACTAGTGTTTATGCAGAGCTTGAAGAACATTATTTCAAGATGTGTAGGGGTGGCAACATCAATGTGCTGGGCATGAACACGTTTAGAGGAGCACACAGCAACACCTCCTCCTTGCCCTTGCCT
>NC_091293.1:15081060-15091060 GCF_038502225.1 Cherax quadricarinatus | reverse complement strand
GGGAAGGGGAGGGGGGGTCTAGAGTACTTGTACAGCCTGCAGATGGGAAGGGGAGGGGGGGGGGTCTAGAGTACTTGTACAGCCTGCAGATGGGAAGGGGAGGGGGGTCTAGAGTACTTGTACAGCCTGCAGATGGGAAGGGGAGGGGGGGGTCTAGAGTACTTGTACAGCCTGCAGATGGGAAGGGGAGGGGGGGGTCTAGAGTACTTGTACAGCCTGCAGATGGGAAGGGGAGGGGGGTCTAGAGTACTTGTACAGCCTGCAGATGGGAAGGGGAGGGGGGTCTAGAGTACTTGTACAGCCTGCAGATGGGAAGGGGAGGGGGGGTCTAGAGTACTTGTACAGCCTGCAGATGGGAAGGGGAGGGGGGGTCTAGAGTACTTGTAAAGCCTGCAGATGGGAAGGGGAGGGGGGTCTAGAGTACTTGTACAGCCTGCAGATGGGAAGGGGAGGGGGGTCTAGAGTACTTGTACAGCCTGCAGATGGGCAGGGGAGGGGGGGGTCTAGAGTACTTGTACAGCCTGCAGATGGGAAGGGGAGGGGGGTCTAGAGTACTTGTACAGCCTGCAGATGGGAAGGGGAGGGGGGGTCTAGAGTACTTGTACAGCCTGCAGATGGGAAGGGGAGGGGGGTCTAGAGTACTGGTACAGCCTGCAGATGGGAAGGGGAGGGGGGTCTAGAGTACTTGTACAGCCTGCAGATGGGAAGGGGAGGGGGGGTCTAGAGTACTTGTACAGCCTGCAGATGGGAAGGGGAGGGGGGGTCTAGAGTACTTGTACAGCCTGCAGAGGGGACGGGGAGGGGGGGTCTAGAGTACTTGTACAGCCTACAGATGGGAAGGGGAGGGGGGGGGTCTAGAGTACTTGTACAGCCTGCAGATGGGAAGGGGAGGGGGGGTCTAGAGTACTTGTACAGCCTACAGATGGGAAGGGGAGGGGGGGTCTAGAGTACTTGTACAGCCTGCAGATGGGAAGGGGAGGGGGGGGTCTAGAGTACTTGTACAGCCTACAGATACGAAGGGGAGGGGGGGTCTAGAGTACTTGTACAGCCTACAGATGGGAAGGGGAGGGGGGGTCTAGAGTACTTGTACAGCCTGCAGATGGGAAGGGGAGGGGGGGGGTCTAGAGTACTTGTACAGCCTACAGATGGGAAGGGGAGGGGGGGGGTCACGGAGCCTCTCTGCTTATATTTATGTTTATTTACTCACTAGTAACAGTGTGCTAGTGAGCTAATGTGAGTACTGGGTAAAGATGACCTGGAGCGTGGTCATGTTGGTTGTAGCAGCAGAGTACACTGTACCTTGTATATGTTACCTCAATATATATATATATATATATATATATATATATATATATATATATATATATATATATATATATATATATATATATATATATATATATATATATATATATAGATATATAGATATAGATATATACATGTTGGTGCAGGTACTGCGCTCCATAAACCGACACACCTGCCGTTCCTCTCCTGCCACTCTGACTAACAACAAATAATAACCCATCAAGTTTCGGTACAATTCCCGGAAAATAACATTACATATGGAGCTTTTTTAATACAATATTCTCTACAATATACTGTGTAATACTCTTCCTCCTCCTCCTCCTCCTCCTCCTCCTCCTCCTATTCCTCCTAGCCCTCCTCCTCTTCCTCCTAATCTTCCTCTTCCTCCATTATCTCTCCACTTCTCTCTATTCACTAATATTTTGAATTACATTATTTTCCTTTTTTCATCTTCACACTCTCTTCTAACTCCTTTGTTTGTTGTCTTTGTGTTCACAAAATTATTTTCTTATTTCAGTTTATCCTTTGTTTGCTATAGTTTGTTCTCTGTTTATTACAGTTTGTCCTCTGTTTATTACAGTTCGTCCTCTCTTTGTTACAGTTTGTCCTCTGTTACAGTTTGTCCTCTGTTACAGTTTGTTCTCTGTTACAGTTTGTCCTGTTACAATTTGTCCTCTGTTACAGTTTGTTCTTTGTTTGCTGTAGTTTGTCCTCTGTTAGTTACAGCTTGTCCTCTGTTACAGTTTCTCCTCCCTTTGTTAGTTTGTCCTCTCTTTGTTACAGTTCGTCCTCTGTTACAGTTTGTTCTCTGTTTGTTACAGTTTGTCCTCTGTTACAGTTTGTTCTCTATTACAGTTTGTCTCCTGTTTGTTGCAGTTTCTCCTCTCTTTGTTACAGATCGTTCTCTGTTTGTTACAGTCTGTCCTCTGTTACAGTTTGTTCTCTGTTTGTTACAGTTTGCCCTTTGTTACAGTCTGTTCTCTGTTTGACTCTATGGCCGCGGGTTCAATCCCGGCCGGGGGTATGGTTTGTTCTCTGTTTGTTACAGTTTGCCCTTTGTTACAGTCTGTTCTCTGTTTGACTCTATGGCCGCGGGTTCAATCCCGGCCGGGGGTATGGTTTGTTCTCTGTTTGTTACAGTCTGTCCTCTGTTATAGTTTGTCCTCTCTTTGTTACAATTCGTCCTCTGTTTCAGTATTTCCTCTGTTTGTGACAGTTTGTCCTCTGTTTGTGACAGTTTGTCCTCTGTTTGTTACAGTCTGTCCTCTGTTTGTTACAGTCTGTCCTCTGTTACAGTTTTTTCTCTATTACAGTTTGCTCTTCGTTATAATCTGTCCTCTGTTTGTTACAGTTTATTCTCGGTTTGTTACAGTTTGTCCTCTGTTTGTTGCAGTTTCTCCTCTCTTTGTTACAGTTTGTTCTCTTTTGTTACAGAGTGTCCTTCATTACAGTCTGCCCGCTGTTTGTTACAGTCTGTCCTCTATTTGTTACAGTTTGTTCTGATTGTTACAGTTTGCCCTTCATTACAGTCTGCCCTCTGTTTGTTACAGTTTGCACTCTGTTACAGTCTTTCCTCTCTTTGTTACAGTTTGCCCTTTGTTAGAGTTCGTCCTCTGTTACAGTTTGTCCTCTGTTTGTTGCAGTTTGTCCTCTGCGACAGTTTGTCCTCTGTTACAGTCTGTCCTCTGTGGCAGCTTGTCCTCTGTTTGTTACAGTCTGTCCTCTGTTACAGTTTGTTCTCTGTTACAGTTTGCCCTCTGCTTGTTACAATCTGTCCTCTGTTTATTACAGTTTGTCCTCTGTTTGTTACAGTCTGTCCTCTGTTTGTTACAGTTTGCCCTCTGTTTGTTACAGTCTGTTCTCTGTTTGTAACAGTTTGTCCTCTGTTTGTTACAGTCTGCCCTCTGTTTTTACAATTTGTCCATTGTTACTGTTTGTCCTCTAGAGTGCTTAAAATCCGTTATGTCCGTTAACAGGAGGTTGTAAGCTAGAAAACACCAATTCAATCTAGTTGTTTACACGCGAGTTTACTCTGGCTATGGTTACGTTAACTTATAGGATTAAATTTTATTAATAAAAGTAAGTGTATACTAGTAGTATACTGTAACATTGTTTTAGGTTACAGTATACTGGCATATATCACTTCCTCTAAACCTTCTCTTTGTTACAGTTTGTTCTCGAAGTCCACCTACTCCTCCTCCTCCTCTTCTTCTTCTTCTTCTTCTTCTTCTTCTTCTTCTTCTTCTTCTTCTTCTTCTTCTTCTTCTTCTTCTTCTTCTTCTTCTTCTTCTTTTCCTTCCTTTTCTCCATTTTCTTATCGTTCTTCTTTTTCTTTTCTCTCTTTTCTTCTTTTTTCTCATTTTCTTCTTTTATTTCTTTTTATTTTTTGTCTCATCACGATATTTGTAATAGTCACACCTCTGTAATTCACATTTTGTCTCGAACACTGTAATTTATGGCCCCTGAGTCTCGTCATGTTGATGTATTATTTTCCTACTGAAATATCAGAGTGCTCGCCCGCGGCTATCTCTTTTGCTGGCTCTAATGTATATATTCTCTCCCTTTCTCTCTCTCTCTCTTTCTCTCTCTCTTTCTTTCACTCTCTCTTTTGCACATAGTTTTACAAGATTTGCGTAAGGATTCCTAGCTTTATTTACAAGCTAAAAGCCGTTACCTACATCAGCTCTTATTTAGACTTTTCGTTATTGCATTTCATCGCTGTAGTTTGCTCCGAGAGTATTAGCATATTTGCAGAGTAGTGCAGCTTGAAGCTCATTGGTATAGAGAGCAAGAGCTTTGTTTCGACGTTTGTCATCGAAAACCCAAGAGCATGCAGGCAACTGGTGGTCCGGTGGGCCAGAGACGTCTAGTTCACAGTCGATGATCCTAGCTGGTCTGGTCCACCATCAGTGCTGGGGCTCTCTGACCTCGAGGAGAGGGTTTGTTGACTGGGGCAGTTCCTCGTAAGTGGAACGATCTAGGTACTATTGTAGACCCTCTCGAGCTATCAACTGGTTTCACATCATGTTGAGTACCTAGCCACGAGAGAGTATGCAGCGCTTGTACTTGAGAGAGTACGCATATTTCATTGCTCTACTCTCAAACCTATGCTTACGTATGTTTTGTCTTGTGTCTGACTTTGAACATAGCGTGTGTACATGAACTTGCAAGTAAATTTTGAGTTGATTCTCCTCCTGGTTTATTTCCAGCTGCTCAGCTGTGATTATTACATGACTCAGTACTACAAGGCACGGTGAAAAGTACTTGGGATTATCAAAAATATCCACATTTCTGAGGAGAGAGAGAGAGAGCGAGAGAGAGAGAGAGAGAGAGAGAGAGAGAGAGAGAGAGAGAGAGAGAGAGAGAGAGAGAGAGAGAGAGAGAGAGAGAGAGAGAGAGAGAGTGAGAGAGAGAGAGTGTGTGTGTGTGACCAGATCCGCGTCTATGAGACCTCTTGCTCCGTGGCCAGGCATTATGTTGGCAGTGTTCACTCTTTCTTTCCCACTGTTTTGCTTTGTTGAGTTTTTATCCTACCTCAGCTCATTTCAAAGCCCCAGCCTTATCTAAGGTATACTACCAGCCTCCTAGGATGCGACCCTCAGCAGATGACTAACACCCGGGTGCCTACTTACTGCTTGGTGAACAGGGGCAGGAGGTGTAAGGTAAGCTGCCCAGCTTTTCCACCTATGCCTGAGATTGAACCATGGACACTCAGTATGTGAGCTGAGTGCGTCACCAACCGAGCGACGGGTCAGAGTAGATCGATCAAGCGTCCAAGGATTGACCTTTCTTATGTATCTGCTTTATATATTTAGGTAATACATCTTTGTCAAATAACGTGAAGACATATTATCTATAATCGAAGTATTATTGAGAAATTATGTTAGTGGAATAAGTCAACTGAGTATCGACTATATTTTCTCATGAAATACATTGAGAATTTATATAATAATAGTGACAATATATCAAGGGTGTCTATTAAAAGATTGTTAAGGGAGTATATATAGGGAATATATCGACAAAATTTATTATAGGAATTCTCTGAAATAGTATATTGCCCTTTCGGCAAGCATAATGGTGGTTATACTGCAGCAGGAGAGAGTATGCTTGAGTATATACGAGGAAGCATGTCATCAGAATCTGGTCTTCTATTGTAGGTCTGAGAGACACTAAATGGTATTACCGAATATTATTCCAATCTTAATAGAAACACGACAGTGCTGCAGTGATGCTAGCACTGCCACCACGACCACCACGACCACCACCACCATGACCACCACCACCACGACCACCACCACCACGACCACCACCACCACGACCACCACCACCACGCCCACGACCACCACCACCACCATGACCACCACCACCACCACCACTCCAGCGCCAGTACAAGTAGATATAGATGACGAGGTCCCTTATAGCCCATGTTACTAGTAAGTTCAGTACCAGTACAGGTAGTCGAAGATAACACAGTCGCTAATTGATGAAGGTTCTCAGTGGTGGCCTCACAGGAAAAGGACGTTCCTGGTAATTTCGTTGAGTATTTGAGCCAGTAATGTGGGTAGATTACAGCTGTGGTTGAGATGTGTGTGTGTGTGGGAGGGTGAGAGCCAAGGGAAGTGTGTTTGATGTCTATACTGCGTGTGTTGGTGGTTATGTGCTTGTGTTTGTATGTGTGTAATTACCGATTTGCAATTCCGTTTATGAGTTTGCGGGGAGTGAGGGAGAGAGCTCTCGGTCCTGGTCCCGCCTCATGACTTTCGAGTTGGGAGAAATAGCTTCGTCATATCATCTTTCGCCCCCTGCATGTTGCCCGCTTCCACTGTGGCGCTCTTTAGTTCTTCTACCATGTTCCCATTCTCATCTTCAAGTGTTTTTTCACATTTCTGAGGCTCATTTGGTTTGTAGTTTCCAACTAAGCCTTGTGTCTTGAATTCACCCTTAGTAAAGAGCCCATCCTTATTCACCCTATGCATTTTGTATGTACTGATTATATCTTCTCTTGTTCTTTCTCTAGGTGTCTTACTTACTTTCCGTAGCTCTTTCCTAGTATCACAAGAGAAATGTGGATGAAGTCCTTTGGATTTGCTCACATTTATTTGTGTTTAGCTAGGTGAGGGCTCTATACTGGTGCTGTATACTCAAGAATATTTCTCACTTATGAGGTAAAGACCATTGTGAATGTGTCTAGGTCTAGTTTACTGAGCGTCGTTGTTGAGTTTGTGACCTTAGTTTCTGTGCTGCTGATGCAATTATTTTTTATTTCAACATCACGTGACTAATAGAGACAATGGTTATTTCATTCTTTTTTTAGCTGTTTTCCAGTTAATTTTCGTCTTTAAATATTATACTGTCGTGGGTGTGACCATGTGTTAGCTGCCTTCTATCATGCGTAAGACCCGGTACTCCTGCATCTGCCTTCCATCCCCTTTCATCTGTAGTTTTATTATTTTGGAAGATTTTGAATACAAAAATGTGTAAGTGTACATTCTTTCTGACGTCCATACATTATTGCTCTGATTACCTTGTGGTTTAATCCTAACAGTTACTTGATAACAGAGATTTTCTTGATAGGATTTCAAACAATAAAAGAGGGTGAAGTGACCCTGTATGTTCGTAGTGAACTCCATGCCATGCAAATAAATAAGATTGATATACTGTTGTACCACTCCGTAAATGTAATAATTCGAGGCCTTGAGAAAAGGAAAAAATATATTCCGCGTAGAATATCGCTCCTCTAAATGACGAAATTAAGACAGTCTGTAGAAATAAAGAAATTGATATTAGTCGGTGATGTTAATACTCTTATCTTAAATTGGTGTACTCTACAAGGAGATCAGAAGACAGTCAGGCTCATCAACATGAGTGAGGACAACTTCTTTAACCTCATTATGTCAACTCATCTACTCGGGGCAACAATATTCTGGATCTTGTTCTGACCAATAACTGTGAACCTAATCGATCTTGCTAGGTAGAAGAGATACTAGGCTACAGTAATCACATCATCCGACTCACAGTAAACATAAATTTCCAGGATAACACTACCAAGGTTCCAGCTACAGAACCTTGATAAGAAGCTCCGACATATCAGTAACGTGAGGTGGATCAAACTACTAAACATAGATACCGTAGATGAAATGTGGAGCAAAATTAAAACAAAACAAAAACAGAAAAGAATAACATATCAAGACATTTAAATCGTGCAAAAAAAGAAATCCAGGCTAGATGACGAGACTACTAATTAGGATCATAGGCAAAAATGCATTGTATTTACGAAATTTAACTGACTGTAATCTAGAAGACCGTCTTAGCTACATGGAGATGAGAAAAATTCAGAACTGCTAAGCAAGAATTTGAAGGACGAACTGCACAAAATGTTAAAGGTAATGTCAAAGAATTCTTCATAAATGTCAAGGGAAAGAAAATGTCAAAAGCAACGAAAATACCTTTGACAGGTGAACAACGGAGATACGGCGTCTATACTCAACATGACACCAGTTATCACAGGCCGCATAATTTATTTTCAGGGCCCAACACTGACTCACTAAGTTTTGAGAAAACTCTAAGTCCTGTAATACTCTGGGAAACTGAATATTAACAAATCAAGTGGACCAGATGAACTATATGCCAGAGTTTTAGATGATTTTACATACTACATCATTTACGCACTGACGGTAATATTTAACAAATCACTGGGAGGTCAGGTACCAATAGGCTAGAAACCAGCAAATGTTACCTCAGTATTGAACAGGAGGAAAAGACTTGGCAATATAAACACAAATGCAGTATAATGTGATCCTTTATTGACTACGTTTCGCCCACACAGTGGGCTTTTTCAAGTCACAAACAGAACTACCTGGGGTGGAAGGAACGCGAGTATTTATAGTCCGGCTGAGGTCAGGTGAAGAATGCTGCATCTGATGATGTACCGAGTTGGGTTGTAGAGTCTAAAAACTTGGGTAGCTTGGAAAGGAGACTGGACAAGTTTGTGAGCAGACCTTCTACAGTGTTCTTATGTGGGATAGCGATGAAGAAGTTTCTTGGCAAGTGGTTCAGCTATGTTATAGAAGCCACTATTCTGGTTGAAGTTGTCGGATATGGAAATAAGTGATGATTCCAGGATTCTTCGGTATTGAGTGTTGTCTTCTGTGGCGATAAGTCTTGAGTTTCTGTAGTTTATCAAGTGGTTGTGTGAATTACGGTGTTGTACGCAGGCATTCCTTGTGTCGTCAGACCTGCTTGCGTATTGGTGTTCTGAAATACGTGTTTGGAGGTCCCTTGATGTTTCGCCCACGTATAACTTGTTGCAGTCATTACAAGGGATTATGTATACCCCTGCAGAGGATGGAGGCTTGTCCTGCCTACTACTGGTGATGTCCTTGATGGTCGTGGTTGTGGAGGTAGATACTTGTAATGACTGCAACAAGTTATACGTGGGCGAAACATCAAGGGACCTCCAAACACGTATTTCAGAACACCAATACGCAAGCAGGTCTGACGACACAAGGAATGCCTGCGTACAACACCGTAATTCACACAACCACTTGATAAACTACAGAAACTCAAGACTTATCGCCACAGAAGACAACACTCAATACCGAAGAATCCTGGAATCATCACTTATTTCCATATCCGACAACTTCAACCAGAATAGTGGCTTCTATAACATAGCTGAACCACTTGCCAAGAAACTTCTTCATCGCTATCCCACATAAGAACACTGTAGAAGGTCTGCTCACAAACTTGTCCAGTCTCCTTTCCAAGCTACCCAAGTTTTTAGACTCTACAACCCAACTCGGTACATCATCAGATGCAGCATTCTTCACCTGACCTCAGCCGGACTATAAATACTCGCGTTCCTTCCACCCCAGGTAGTTCTGTTTGTGACTTGAAAAAGCCCACTGTGTGGGCGAAACGTAGTCAATAAAGGATCACATTATACTGCATTTGTGTTTATATTGCCATTGTGTCGGTATTTTATACCATTTATTTCCACCAGGAAAAGACTTATGGCCTGAACTGTCGTTCCATCAACATTACGTCAGTTTTAGGTAATCTATTGAAAACTGTTATTAAAGATAATATTGCTATTTTTTGGAAAATGACAAGCTAATAACTGGAAACCAGCAACAAAAGCACATGTTTTACTCGAATTTTTCAATTATATATCCGAAAACTGGAACGAAAAAGTATGAGCAGAAGTAATATATAGAAATTTCAAGAAGGCCTTCAACTAAGTACCCCATTGAATATTGCTGACCATAATAAAAAAAAACATGGTACAGAAGGCAAACTTTATACTTGGATAAGTGAGACTCACAGTCAGGATACAGAGAACAGTACCGAAGGGAGAGGTCACTGAGTGGCTTCCCGTAAAGAGTGGAGTTCCCCAAGCATCGGCTGTTGGTCCAGTCCTCTTCACAGTGCACATAAACAAACTCGAGGTATGGCTAACATCTGAGAGAGGAAAATTTCATGATGACATAAAATTAGCAGATTGTTTGAGCATTCATAGTGATCTGGGTACGTTGACGCTGTGGAAGATGAATTTTAACGTAGATAAGTGCAAAGTAATGTGTTTTGGGAATAACAGTAAATATTAAATATGTGCCAACAACTTAATCGGCACGAGAGAGAAAAAAAATGATCTTTGTAATTGTAAGCAACAACCTCAAAAGTGCCGAGCAAGGTTTAT
>NC_091293.1:15033560-15073560 GCF_038502225.1 Cherax quadricarinatus | reverse complement strand
TGGTTTTAAATTTGAAAGTTGTATAGTCCTTGTGGCTTAGCGCTTCTTTTTGATTATAATAATAATAATTTAAATTTGAAAAATTCTGATTCAGGAAGGATATAGGAAAGCACTGGTTTGGTAATAGAGTTGTGGATGAGTGGAACAAACTCCCGAGTACCGTCACAGAGACTAAGACGTTGTGTAGTTTTAAAAATAGGTTGGATAAATACATGGGCGGGTGTGGGCGAGTGTGGGCGGGTGTGGGCGGGTGTGGGCGGGTGTGGGCGGGTGTGGACGGGTGTGGGCGGGTGTGGGCGGGTGTGGGCGGGTGTGAGTTGGACCTAAGTGACGTGTCTGACCTCACTAGGTCAGTGAAGTCAGACGGTCAGTGAGCTTAAGGTCACTAGGTCAGTGAGCTTAAGGTCACTAGGTCAGTGAGCTTAAGCCGGTAGGTAGGGGAACTGGACCTGCCTTGCATAGGCCAGTAGGCTTCCTGCAGTGTTCTTTCTTTCTTATGTTCTTATTTTAACTTGTAACGCACAATACTGTGTAAGTATTCTGAGATGCGAGGGAGAATACTGGGTCTTGTTCAGTATTAAATATCGTTTATTTCTTAATTAGTTTAGATACATATACATTATATCATAGTCTTATAAACCAATTTTAAGTAAAGTGTTTATCTTTAATGTTTTCTTCTTATTGGACATATTTTTTTATATTTTTTATTAATATATCGGCCGATTCCCACACGAGAAAGAAAAACTTTCATCATCATTCACTCCATCACTGTCTTGCCAGAGGGGTGTTTTACAATACAGTTATAAAACTGCAACATTAACACCCCTCCTTCAGAGTGTAGACTCTATACTTCCCATCTCCAGGACTCAAGTCCAGACTGGCGGTTTCCCTGAATCTCTTTATATACGTTACTTTACTCACACTCCAACAGCACGTCAAGTATTAAAAACCATTTGTCTCCATTCACTCCTGTCAAATACGCTCATGCACGCTTGCTGGAAGTTCAAGCCCCTCGCACACAAAACCTCCGTTACCTCCTCCCTCCAACCCTTTCTAGGCCGACCCGTACCCCGCCTTCCCTCCTCCCTCCACTACAGATTTATACACCCTCGAAGTCATTCTGTTTTGTTTCATTCTCTCTACATGTCCGAACCACCTCAACAACCCCTCCTCAGCCCTCTGAATAATAGTCTTGGTAATCCCACACCTTCTCCTAATTTCCAAACTACGAATTCTCTGCATTACTTTCACACCACACATTGCCCTCAGACATGACTTCTCCACTGCCTCCAGCCTTCTCCTCGTTGCAACATTCATCACCCATGCTTCACACCCATATAAGAGTGTTAGTACAACTATACTCTCATACATTTCCCTCTTTGCTTCCACGGGCAAAGTTCTTTGTCTCCACAGACTCCTAAGTGCACCACTCACCCTTTTCCCCTCATCAATTTCATAATTCGCATAGAATTGATGAGTGGTTATTAAGTACTCAGGTTCAACCCTGGTGCTGAAACATTATTGTGGTATTGTATTATAGGTAATTCGGTCTGTAGAATCCATTGCAATGTCATAGGTCTTAAAACTTAATGTTCCCATGTACTCCCATGTAAATTCGTGTACTCCCATGTATTCCCATGTAAGTTCGTGTACTCCCATGTATTCCCATGTACGTTCGTGTACTCCCATGTATTTCCATCTAAGTTCATGTACTCCCATGAGCTCCCATGTACGTTCGTGTACTCCCATGTATTCCCATCTAAGTTCATGTACTCCCATGTATTCCCATCTAAGTTCATGTACTCCCATGTACTCCCAGAATTATTACTGAGCCTAAGGACATCAGCAATGTTAATAGTCCATCTGACTCCCACTGACCCCAGAGACACAAGGGATGATACCGAATTAGGGATCCCAGGAGAGCCCCAAGGGTTATAGGGGAGTCAGTCTCCTCCACCTGCAGGTAATTAGTCGAGGGAGTCACGAGTACTTCACAAATTACAGTAATGGCCGGAAACAAAGACGTGACAGTGTGTCCGTCCCTAGACTACCCTGCTGCTGCTTCTGCTTTTGTTGGTGATGGTGCTGAAGGTGTAGTGGTGGAGGTGGTGGTGGTGCTGGAGGTGTAGTGGTGGAGGTGGTGGTGGTGCTGGAGGTGTAGTGGTGGAGGTGGTGGTGGTGCTGGAGGTGTAGTGGTGGAGGTGGTGGTGGTGCTGGAGGTGTAGTGGTGGAGGTGGTGGTGGTGCTGGAGGTGTAGTGGTGGAGGTGGTGGTGGTGCTGGAGGTGTAGTGGTGGAAGTGGTGGTGGTGCAGGTTCTATTGGCGGTGGTACTTCTGCTGCTTCCGGTACTGCTTCTGTTGGTGGTGGTGGTGGTGGTGGTTCAGGAGCTGGAGGTATATGTGGCGGTGCTAGTGGTAGTGGTGGTGGTACTGCTGATACTGCTGGTGATGGGGTCGCTGCTGCTGCAGGTGTTGGTGATGGTGCTGTTGCTGGTAGTAATGCTGCTACCTGCCTGGAGAGTATTCCGGGGATCAACGCCCCTGCGGCCCGGTCCACGACCAGGCCTCCCGGTGGATCAGGGCCTGATCAACTAGGCTGTTACTGGTAGCCGCGCGTAGTCCCACACACGAACCACAGCCCTGCTGATTCAGCACAGGCATTAGGTAACTGTCCAGCTCATTCTTGAAGACAACCAGGTGTCTATTGGTAATTACCCTTATGGCTGGTGGGAGGCTGTTGAACAGTCTCGGGCCTCAGACACTTACTGTGTTTTCTGTTTGTGTACCAATGGTTTCCCTACCTTTCACTGGGGGTATGTAGCATCGCCTGCCAAGTCTTTTACATTCGTATTGAGTGATTTCTGTTTGCTGATTAGGGACCAGTCCCTCCAGGACCTTCCAGATGTAGATTATGATGTATCTCTCTCGCCTGCATTCCAGTGAGTACATGTCAACTGCTTCCAAGCTGTCCCAGTAGTTAAGGTGTTTGATGAAACTAATATGTGCAGTAAAGGTTCTCTGTATATTCTCTAGATCTGCGATTTCACCTGCCTTGATTGGAGATGTTAATGTACAGCAGTACACCAGCCTAGATAACAAGTGATTTAAAAAGGATCATCATTGGCTTAGCATCTCTTGTCTTGAATATGCTAACTGTCCATCCTATCATTTTCCTCGCAGATGTGATAGTGGCACTGTTATGATCCTTGAAGGTGAGATTCTCAGACATTATCGCTCCCAGGTCCTTCACATTACATTTCCACTCCAGTGTGTGATTAGAGTTTGTAGTATACTCAGTTCTAGCTGTTATTTCCTCCAGTTTTCCATAACGGAGTAGTTGGAATTTATCTTCATTGAACATCATATTGTTCTCCGTTGCCCATTGGAAAACTTGGTTTATATCTTCTTGGAGATTTGCCGTGTCCTCAGAAGGTGACAGTCTCATGCAGATCCTAGTATCGTCTGCAAAGAATGATACAGTGCTTTGGTTTACATCTCTGTCTATGTCTGATATGAGGATGAGGGACAGGCTAGGGGCGAATACCGTGCCTTTTGGAACAGAGCTCTTTACTACGGCAGCTTCCGATTTAATTCTGTTTACCACTACTCTTTGTGTTTGATTGGTTAGAAAGATCGCACTTGTCGAATGCTTTTGCAAAATCTACGTAAACTACATCTGAATTTTGTTTGCTTTCCAGTGCATCCAAGACCATATCATAGTGGTCCAGTAGTTGAGAGAGGCAGGAGTGCCCTGCTCTGAACCCATGTTGCCCTGGATTTTGTATTTGTTGGGAATCCAAGTGATTTGCATTCCTACTTCTTAGAACTCTTTCAAAGATTGTTATGATATAGGATGTTAGAGCTAATGGTCTACAGCTCTTAGCTATTGCTTTGCTTCCACCTTGATAAAATGGGACTATATCCGTTGCTTTTAGTGACTGTTGAATCTCACCTGTGTCTATGCTCCTTCTCCACAGCATACCTAGAATCCCCGAGAGAGATTTTTTTTGCAGTTCTTAATGAACACAGAGTTCTACGAGTCTGGGCCTGGGGCTAAGTGCATAGGCATGTTGTCAATGACTTTCTCGATGTCTAGTGGTGTTAAGGTTACGTCAGAAATTTGGCATACATTGGCAGGGCTTTGAGGTTCATTCATGAAAAAGTTAATTGGATTGTCTATCTTTAGACTGATTAGTGGTTCGCTAAACATAAGAACATAAGAACATAAGAAAGAAGAAACACTGCAACAGGCCTATTGACCCATGCAGAGCAGGTCCATGTACCGCCCACCCCCCCACGAATTAGCCCAATGACCCACCCAGTCTGGTCACTTCCATTCAAGGATGGAGCACGGCACCAGACCCAGCAGCACAAGCTAGTCAGGTCCAACTCACACCCACCCACACCCACTCATGTATTTATCTAACCTATTTTTAAAACTACACAACGTTTTAGCCTGAATAACTGTACTCGGGAGTTTGTTCTACTCATCCACAACTCGATTACAAAACCAGTGCTTTCCTATATCCTTCCTGAATCTGCATTTTTCCAACTTGAAACCATTGCTGCGAGTCCTGTCTTGGCTGGAAATTTCCAGCACGCTATTTACATCCCCTTTATTTATTCCTGTTTTCCATTTATACATCTCGATCATATCCTACCTAATTCTACGCCTTTCGAGAGAGTGCAGATTCATGGCCCTCAGTCTACCCTCATATGGAAGATTTCTGATACATGGGATCATCTTTGTCATCCTCCTCTGTACGTTTTCCAGAGCATTTATATCCATTCTGTAATACGGTGACCAGAACTGTGCAACATAATCTAAGTGAGACCTAACCAAGGATATATAGAGCTGAAGAACAACCTGAGGACTTCTATTATTTATACTTCTAGATATGAAGCCAAGAATTCTGTTAGCTTTATTGCGAACACTTATGCACTGTTGTCTTGGTTTTTGATTACTGCTAACCAGAACTCCTAAATCCTTTTCGCAATCAGTAGTATTAAGATCTACATTATTTAGTTTATATGTGGCATGGTTATTTACCTGTCCAACATTTAGAACTTTGCATTTGTCAATATTAAACTGCATCTGCCACTTCTCCGACCATTACATCAGTCTATTCAAATCATCCTGGAGTGCTCTAGTGTACTTATTAGAATGAATTGGACGGCCTATTTTGGTGTCATCAGCAAATTTGCTTATGTCGCTATTTATTCCCTCATCTATGTCGTTTATGTAAATTGTGAACAACAACGGGCCCAACACTGACCCCTGAGGAACACCGCTTGTGACGTGCCCCCATTCTGATTTCTCCCCATTTATGCAAACACTCTGCTGCCTATTTGTCAGCCATGCCTCTACCCAGGAAAAAAATTTCTCCTCCTATTCCGTGAGCCTTAAATTTCCTCAATAGCCTCTGATGTGGAACTCTATGGAAAGCCTTACTGAAGTCCATATACACAATATCATATTCATTACCAAGATCTACCTCCTCAAACACCTTAGTGAAAAAAAGCAAGTAAATTCGTAAGACAGGAATGCCCCTTTGTAAAACCGTGTTGAGATTCATTAATCAATCTGTGCCTATCAAGATGGTTACGAATTGCTTCGGCAATTATTGATTCCATAAATTTTCCCACTATGGAGGTAAGGCTTATTGGTCTATAGTTCGAAGCCAAGGACCTGTCACCTGCCTTGTAAATAGGTATTATATTTGCCATTCTCCACTTATCAGGCACTATGCCAGTTTGTAGTGATATGTTAGAAAGATTAGCCAAAGGTATGCTAAGTTCCTCTTTACATTCCTTTAACACCCTTGCAAACAGTTTATCAGGGCCTGGGGATTTGTTAGGTTTTAGTTTCTCTATTTGTCTTAGGACCATGTCACTAGTTACCGCAATCGTACATAATTTATTATCCTGTTCTGCATAATCTATTATTTCAGGAATATCGCTAGTATTTTCCTGGGTGAAAACTGAGAGGAAGTACGTATTGAGAATTTCACTCATATCCTTGTCACTGTCAGTGATCTGAACTGAGTTACTCTTAAGTGGGCCTATCTTGTCCCTAATCTTACTTCTGTATACCAGAAAGTACCCTTTTGGATTAGTCTTTGAATCCTTTGCATCCTTAGCCTCATAATCCCTTTTTGCTTTTCTTATTCCTTTCTTTATTTCTCTCTTTAATTGAATATATCATTCTTAACTGCCCATCCCCTCTTTTGATACGCCTATATATGCCTCTCTTTTGACAATGAGATGTTTCAATCTATTGTTCATCCATTTGGGATCATTTTTGTTAGATCTAATTTCCCTACTCGGAACAAAAGTTGCCTGGGCAGCTAGAACTATGCTCTGAAAAACGTCCTATTGGCAACCGTGATCACCTACCTGACCCATAGTCAGGACATCCCAATTTAGCCCACCCAGGTAATTTTTCAGTCCCATGAAGTCGGCCAAACGAAAATCTGTGACAGAGATTTGATTGCAGTTATCTGGGTAATTCCATGATATATTGAAACTGAGCGATTTGTGATCACTTTCTCCAAGCTCATCATTAACCTCAAGATTATTAATTAGTGAATCTTTGTTGTCAAGAACCAAGTCAAGCAGATTGTTTCCTCTAGTTGGTTCTGTCATAACCTGTTCTAAAAAGCAATCCTGAACCGTATCAAGAAAGTCACTAGAATCAAGATTTCCTGTCATATTGTTCCAATCAATTTGTCTAAAGTTAAAATCTTCCATTATCACAACATTTTCATATCTAGATGCCTTATGAATTTCGTCCCATAACAGCTTACTGCACTCCCTGTCAAGGTTTGGGGCCTATAAAACACACCCAAAATTAATTTGTCACGTCCCACGAGAAACTGTAGCCAAACAGATTCTGTGTTCGATGTTTCTAATCTTATATCATGTCTAAGACAGCAATTTAAATTTTCTCTGACATACATCGCCACTCCACCACCCTTCCTGTTGACCCTATCAGTGTGGAATAGTTTATAACATAAGAACATAAGAACGAAGGAACACTGCAGAAGGCCTACTGGCCCATGCAAGGCAGGTCCAAGTCTCCTACCGGCTTAAGCCAATGCACCCAACCTAGTCAGGTCAGGTCACATTGACTTAAGGGAGGAACACGGCAACCGACCTGGTAGCACAAGCTATCAGGTCTAACTCACACCCACCCACATCTACTCATGTATTTATCCAACCTATTTTTAAAGCTACACAACGTTCTGGCCTCTATAACGGTATTTGGGAGTTTGTTCCACTCATCCACAACTCTATTACCAAACCAGTACTTTCCTATATCCTTCCTGAATCTGAATTTTTCCAACTTAAAACCATTGCTGCGAGTCCTGTCTAGGCTAGATATTTTCAGCACACTATTTACATCCCCTTTATTTATTCCTGTCTTCCATTTATACACCTCAATCATATCCCCTGTATGTTGCATTCAGAAGGCATTTCTCTATCTTTCAGGTTGAAACAGGTCTCTGTTATACCAATAATATCTACATTACCTACACTTGCAAGTAATCTTAGCTCATCTATCTTGTCTGAGCAAGGACCTTATACTTGATGTGGTTTTTGCCTTGTTTTTGGCATATGAAAATAAATATTTCGAATTTCTTTCAGTTTCGCTAATCACTTTTAGCTCCTACTGTCTCTCGTAGATTCTGTATGAGTTTTTTAACTTAAGCTCAATATTTTCCACTTCGCTGGTTAGCACTTCTTTCTGTGTTTTAGATAATCTAGCATTCTTGAGGAACTCAGTGAATCTTCTCCTCCTGTAGAGAGAGCGCCTTTCTCTCTCTCTCTCTCTCTCTCCATTTTGCTTCCCTTCTTTTCTCGTAGGGAAATATGCCTTGAACATACTTCAGCTACCAGGAAGTTGATCTTTTGAAGGCACTGGTTAGCGGCCATGTTATTTAAGATATCTTCCCAACATATTCTTGTTGCTGAAGCTGAAGTTGGTGAAAGCACCCTGTTATCTGTATGTATTTTGCTGATCAGAACCCCTGTGCATGCATTTCTGGACGTCCATTAGATTTTTTTTATTGTGTGTGTGTGTGTGTGTGTGTGTGTGTGTGTGTGTGTGTGTGTGTGTGTGTGTGTGTGTGTGTGTGTGTGTGTGTGTGTGTGTGTGTGTGTGTGTGTGTGTGTGTGTGTGTGTGTGTGTGTGTGTGTGTGTGTGTGCGTGTGTGTGTGTGTGTGTGTGTGTGTGTGTGTGTGTGTGTGTGTGTGTGTGTGTGCGCGTGTGTGTGTGTGTGTGAGTGTGTGTGTGTGTGACTCAATCAATATTTGCACCAATAACTCATTACAGTTGTGACCGGGTGTGGAAGTGTGAGTTGCTCATTATTCTATAATTTGTTCATGATTGTAGCCATGTATAAAGGTAAGTAACCATTCTTACAGGATTCATTACCTTTGTAACTTGCGAGTTCATTACCTTTGTACCTAGTTCAGTTATCAAAACTTTGGGGGCCCAGTCCCTGGACCCAATACGTACGTCTGTAATCTCTAAATACCTTTGTAACTTATGATTGTTACCAGACCTACCTGGAGTTCATTACCTTTGTAAATTGTGAGTTCATTACCTCTGTAACTTGCTCAGCTATCAAAACTTTGGAGTCCAGTCCCTGGACCAATTATGTACCTCTGTAATCTTTTGACTACCGCCCACAGGATGGGTATGGGGTGCATAATAAACATATTAAACTAACTAACTAACATTAGATTGTGATAAGAATTAGTTGTTTTTGATGTTATGTTTCTTACCAGGTCCTCATTATTTGTGAAAATAAGGTCAAGTGTGTTCTCCAGTCTTGTTGGCTCCACTATCTACTGACTTAAGGTGTGTTTATTGCAGAAATTCAGCAGCTGATATGTGTGTGACTTTTCATCTGAGCTGCCTACTAGGATTATTTCTGCTACATTATTAGCTACATTCTTCCATTGTGTATGTCTTAGATTGAAATCATCAAGTAGCAAGATGTTTGGGGATGGGGCTGGAAGGTTTTTCCAGACAGTGGTCAATTTTCCATGGCTGTTCCTTGAACTGTTTGGAAGTTGCATTTGGTGGCTTATATACAAGCACAATGACTAAGTTTTAATTCTGGATTTTTATTGTTAGAACTTCAACTACATTATTTGTAGCGATCAATATCTCCGTGCACATATGCGACTCTTTGACATAAGGGCCAACCCCCCCCCCCCTTTTTCCTGTTCTCTCTGTTGCATCTGAAAAGGTTGTACCCAGTTATCCATATTTCATTGTGAAGTAATCTTTTGCGTGGGTCTCTGTGAAAGCTGCAAACATTGCATTTGACTCCCCTAGAAGTCCACTGATGAAAGGTATTTTGTTGCTGGTGGATGGCTTAAGGCCATCCACCAACAAATATAAATGAGGTCTTGTTGCGTGTTTGTTGGGGGAGGAGTCTGGAGGGGACACTGGCTGTGCCTCCAGTCCAACAACGTTCCAAGGTGGTGAACTGTTTTGGTGATTTCTTTCCATTTTCCATCGTTTCCTGCCATTAAAAAATCACTTAGAGTGGAGTTTTCATAACTACTGTAACTACTATGATATGTTTTACGGGGTGTGTATCTCCTGGTCTTTTTTAAGTGGTATGCTGGACAGTTGGCGTTGTAACATTGTTTAAGGACTGATGAGCGGCACATCTCAGGGCGGAAGTATTTGCAAGAGGCAGAACAAAACACTCCTTTAGACAGGAGGTTTCGGTATTTTTTGAGATGCTCAAAGTTGCATGTCCCATTTGTATGCCCCGATATTCTATGCTCAGAGGTGCCCCAAACATAGAATTTGCATCATTTTGCTTTTGGTTGGATACAATTCGTACTGGATGTATTCCCAATTTGTGCAGATCCTAGAACTGCACTACGGTCTTCGATAGCCAAGCCAGAGACACCACCCTCTGTTTTCTGGAGGCTAACATTTACCCCGGAAGAGGACTCCTTTCCTACATTTATCACAGGGGCTATGGATGTGGTGGTTGTGGAAGAGTCATTAGCTGAATCCAGATTAGCACTAAGGCTGCTGGCAGTGCTGTAGTTTATTCTGCTGTTGCTGATAATGCTACAAGGATATCATTCTATATGTTCCATGGCTCTAATCTCTTCTGTTCAAATACTGCAACTTTCACTCTTTTTCACACTACGGCCGTCTCCCACCGAGGTAGGGTGACTCGACAAAGAAGAAAACACTTTCGCTGCCAGTCATTCAATCACTGTCTTGCCAGAAGGACACCGACATCCCAGTACAGATGGCCCTCCAAACCGCAACATTTCCCCACCTCTCCTTCAGAGTGCAGACGTTGTACATCCTACCTCCAGGACTCAAATCTGGCTAACCGGACTTGATTTACCTTGCTCACATTCCAACACTTTATCCGTATTCCCTATTTACATTTTAACTGCATCTTGATTGAAAAAGGTTTCTGGTTATTGTTCCTTCAGGTGACTCGGTCGGTTAAGTAAAATTTCAACTTCAATTCATTACTGTCTCGGGTTGCGAGGATTTGCGAGTGAGATTGCGTTTTTTTATATTCCTTAAAAATACTTTCCATTTTTATTATGGATGTTACAGATTGATGTATATGCAATTTGTATTAAATATTTGAAAAGGAATTTGAAATACAGATATTCTGGTTTTGGAATGTTTTCCCATCACTTGTTCTTGTTGGCCGGGAATGGGCGTTGGGGAGGAAGAACATAACAGGAATTGGAAGATTTCGGATAAACATAAGTCTTGCTAAAGCAAAAATAACAACGAGAATGATGGGTAAGTGAAAAAGAAAAGAAAAAATGAGATTGGAATTAAGATTAGAATAAAGTAAGAAAGTACAAACGTAAATGAGGAACTACACAAGGAAATGCAAGAATTCGATAGGAAAATAATTGACGTAGTAAATAGGTCTTAAGGACTTGACTTTCACAAGGATGTAGCAGCATAATGAACACTGAGTAGTGTAACCCATAAACCCGCATGGAGGCACAGTAAAACACAGAGTGGAGTGGGTAGAGAATATTTCGCCCTCCAGCTGTGGCACTCTCCAGACTGGTGAAAAAGAACTCAGCTGGAAGTCGAGAGGTACAGTTACCACTTAGTTGAATGTGATTTCTGTTCATGTATCTTATTGTTAACTTACGGAGGATCTATACTCATAAGAAAATGAATAAATTCTCAAACAGTCATGTGATAAAAAGATTATCTATCTGTGTATTTTGATTAATATATTTGTAAAGCAGAAAAAAGAATTATTAGTTTGCAAATAATAATAATAATAATAATAATAATAATAATAATAATAATAATAATAATAATAATAATAATTATTATTATTATTATTATTATTATTATTATTAGTAGTAGTAGTAGTAGTAGTAGTAGTAGTAATAGTAGTAGTAGTAGTAGTAGTAGTAGTAGTAGTAGTAGTAGTAGTAATAGTAATAGTAATAGTAATAGTAATAGTAGTAGCTGTAGTAATATTTATTGTTGTTTTTGATGTTGTTGCTGCTGCTGTTGTCTTAACTGTTGTTGTTACTGTCGTTTATGAAGCCGTTGTTGTTATTGTTTTTGTTGTTATTGTTCCTAAATTCAATTCCCATATGCTTCCTTTTCTCCTCAAATAGAACACAAAGAGTAATAGTAAATAGAGTAAATTCTGAGGCGGCTACCATGAAGAGATCAGTTCCGCAAGTCACAGTACTCGCTCCCATCCTGTTCCTCATATCTGACACAGACAGATGTAAGCCATAGCTCCGTTTCTTTCTTTGCGGATGACACCCGAATTGCCATGAGAGTGACCTCCATCGAAGACACTGCAAGACTTCAAGCGGACATCAACCAAATCATTAAATAGGCTGCAGAAAACAATATGAAGTTCAATGAAGATAAATTTCAACTACTCAGATATGGAAAACTTTAGGAAATTTAAACTGTATCAGCATATGCAACGAATACTAGCTGCACAATAGAGCAAAGTAATGTGAAGGACCTGGGAGTGATAAAGTCAGAGGATCTCACCTTCAAAGACCACAACAATGTATCTACCTCATCTGCTAGAAAAATGGAAGGATGGAAAATGAGAACCTTCAAAACTAGGGACGCCAGCCCATGATGATTCTCTTCAAATTGTTTGTTCTCTCTCTAGGTTGGAGTATTGCTGTACCTGAGGAATGCTGACCTGAAGAATGTACAGAGAGCATTCATGGTACACATATGGACGATAAAGCACCTAAATTACTGGGAACGGCTAAAGTCCCTTGATTTGTAATCCCTGGAGCGTAGGCGAGAAAGATACAAGATAATATACACTTGAAAAAGCCTTGAGGGGTTAGTACCAAACTTGCACACGAAAATCACTCTCTACGAAAACAAAAGACTCGGTAGGAGATATAACATTTCCCCAATGAAAAGTAGGGGCGCCACGAGTACACTAAGAGACAACACAATAAGTGTTAGGGGCCCAAGACTGTTCATCTGCCTCCCAGCATACATAAGGGAGATTACCAATGGACCTCTGGCTGCCTTCAAGTGGGCGCTGGACAGGTACTTAAAGTCAGTACCTGATCAGCCGGGCTGTGGTTCGTACGTCGGTTTAGGTGCGGCCAGCAGTAACAGCCTGGTTGATCAGGCCCTGATCCACCGCGAGGCCTGGTCTCAGTCCGGGCCGCTGGGGCGTTGACCCCGAAGCCCTCTCCAGGTATACTCCAGGTTAGGTTAGGTTATATATACATAATATATATATATATATATATATATATATATATATATATTTTTTTTTTTATTATCACACTGGCCGATTCCCACCAAGGCAGGGTGGCCCGAAAAAGAAAAACTTTCACCATCATTCACTCCATCACTGTCTTGCCAGAAGGGTGCTTTACACTACAGTTTTTAAACTGCAACATTAACACCCCTCCTTCAGAGTGCAGGCACTGTACTTCCCATCTCCAGGACTCAAGTCCGGCCTGCCGGTTTCCCTGAATCCCTTCATAAATGTTACTTTGCTCACACTCCAACAGCACGTCAAGTATTAAAAACCATTTGTCTCCATTCACTCCTATCAAACACGCTCACGCATGCCTGCTGGAAGTCCAAGCCCCTCGCACACAAAACCTCCTTTACCCCCTCCCTCCAACCTTTCCTAGGCCGACCCCTACCCCGCCTTCCTTCCACTACAGACTGATACACTCTTGAAGTCATTCTGTTTCGCTCCATTCTCTCTACATGTCCGAACCACCTCAACAACCTTTCCTCAGCCCTCTGGACAACAGTTTTGGTAATCCCGCACCTCCTCCTAACTTCCAAACTACGAATTCTCTGCATTATATTCACACCACACATTGCCCTCAGACATGACATCTCCACTGCCTCCAGCCTTCTCCTCGCTGCAACATTCATCACCCATGCTTCACACCCATATAAGAGCGTTGGTAAAACTATACTCTCATACATTCCCCTCTTTGCCTCCAAGGACAAAGTTCTTTGTCTCCACAGACTCCTAAGTGCACCACTCACTCTTTTTCCCTCATCAATTCTATGCTTCACCTCATTCTATGATTCACCTATATATATATATATATATATATATATATATATATATATATATATATATATATATATATTTAAACACAAAAAATCAAATTATCAACTCTATCACAATACGTCTGGCAAGGAAATGGCTGAGGGAATAACAGAGAACGTTGGACTGTGATCGTTGTGTTCATCTTGGAGTGGGAATGTCGGCAGTGTGTGTGTGTGTGTGTGTGTGTGTGTGTGTGTGTGTGTGTGTGTGTGTGTGTGTGTGTGTGTGTGGAGCCTAGTGAGAGGGGGGACAAAGGCAGCGTTGATGAGGTGTGGAGTGGACAGACCAGACCAAGGGTAGACCTAGGGGTAAGGGGCAACGGTTGACAGGTTAAAGGGGAAGGGGTAAAGGGGAGAAATTAGAGTAAAGGGGGCAGCACAGAGAGAGCTGGTGGTCGTCGTGGTGGTAGTGGTGGTGGTGGTGGTGGTGGTGGTAGTGCTGGAGGTGGTAGGGGTGGCGACGGAGGTAGTGGTGGTAGTGGAGGTGTTGGTACTATTGGTGGTAGTGGTGGAGGCGGTGGTAGTGGTGATGGTTGTGGTTGTGGTGGTCTTGGTGATGGTGGTGGTAATGGTGGTAGTGGTGATGGTGGTGGTGATGGTGGTGATGGTGATGGTGGTGGTGGTGGTGGTGGTGGTGGTGGTGGTGGTGGTGGTGGTGGTGGTGATGGTAGTGGTGGTGATGGTAGTAGTGGTGGTAATGTTGCTGGTAGTGGTGGTAGTGTGGGTGTGGTGCTGGTGGTAGTAGTAGTAGTGGTGATGGTAGTAGTGATGGTGTTGGTGTTGGTGGGAGTAGTGGTGATGGTAGTAGTGATGGTGTTGGTGTTGGTGGGAGTGGTGGTGGTGGTAGTGGTGATGGTTGTGGTTGTGGTGGTCGTGGTGATGGTGGTGGTGATGGTGGTGATGGTGGTGGTGGTGGTGGTTGTGGTGGTGGTGGTAATGGTGGTGGAGCTTGGCTGGACGTCACTTGTCTGCTCAGTTACGGCGACCACAGAGAAAGGACGCAGTAACTATATTGTATATATTTTCATATAACTGTATATTTTCTTACATAGTTATAATGGAAGTTTTATGTTTTATGTTGTTATTCGATTTATTGTCATAACTTATGTATGTAGGTAGGATGTAATAACTACGCCTCTCGGAAAAAATGGTTTTAACTATGACCATAATTGTTAAAGGGGTGGACCGGTAAGCCAGCGGAAGGCCTCAGTCAGATTACCAAAACCTCCAACTGTGGGTCATTATAAGACCCGCGTCAGGAACCACTTGTCCTGTTTCCTGACGAACCTAACCTAACCTAACTTAGCCTCTCACTGTGCTCGCTGTTGGAGAGTTTTGATTGGCTGCCAGCACTTGCAGACTACCTGCTCGCTTGTTAAGTAGTCCGAGGCAGGCACTAGCTGGTTCCAGCAACGTGACGCCGGATTATTATTATTATAATCAAGGGGGAAGCGCTAAACCCGGAGGATTATACAGCGCCTGGGGGGGGGGGATGTGGAAGGCATTCAGGCTTAATTCGGGGAACTGGAGCACAGATCCAATTCCCTAAATCAAGAGCCCCTCACCAACATCAAGGAACCTTCCTTGAGGGGAAACGTGACGCCGGAGCTGCAGACTTGCTTTTCCTCCTCTCTCTGGCGGCTGTTCGTGGAGGAAACATCTCGTCTGCCTGCTCTGTCATCTTGTGTCCCTTAGACTGTTTTGGTAGAGTATGTCTCCGTTGGTGAGCCAGGACATACATCTCGTAACTCTGTGCATTATTTAGACTTAGTGATATTTTCCGTTTCCAGAGATTGCGTGTCGTGGAGACACTCTATATCTTTGGTTCCGAGTTCAAGTGTAAACACACATTTGTTCTGGCATCTACATAGTGTCGTAGTCGGGAAATTGGAATTGCCGAACTCAGTTTTTCAGTAACAAGGGCTTTTTGTGCCTTTTATGTAGAATGTGTTGAAGGTCCACAGTTAGGGTCGTTTTGGTCTCCTTGATTCCTTGCCTGATGCTGTGCTGTTCTCTGCTGCTTCAAGCATTATTACTGTTTGGTGAATGGGTCGTCTTATTGTTCAAGCAAGCTATTTGCCTCTATGGTCCAGTAGTTAGATTATTTAGGGACTTGTTGTCAGTCACATTCTAAGTCGAGTCAATATGACCACATATTAAACACACAAACACACTCACTTATATAATATAACTCTTGTACTCATGAGTACATCTCATCATAATAAGTACCGTCTGATATGTTGCTAAGAGTAGTATAGTATCTCATTAAATGTGCCTTTAGCACCATAAGATTATATGTACAGAATGACTATGATATATAAGTATACTAAGTTACTCTCCAAGAGTTGTGTAGGAGCTAATTATTCTAATTACATTAACTGTAAATATTACCACCTAGACACCTTTGCTATTAAAAATCTCGACTTCTATTTAGTTTGTTTGTATTCATCCAGTTGTAATTCAAAAGTGCTATTGAGAAGCCACATAATTTACAGGATAACTGGACTAGAATACTCACTAACTGTTATGAAACCAGAAACGGGCTAGATAAATGAGATATCCTTATTTAGAAGACGTCGCATTTTGTAACGTCGACACCAGCAAACAACGAACGTCTGGCAAAGGATCTCCAATGTTGACATATTGGAGTCTGAAGAAAGATCGTCAGTATTACGAAGACAGGTGTAGTGGCCTGAACACCTGCTCGTAGCTGCATCAGCACGATAACCAAAGTAAAGGATGAGCAAAGCAGCAACAAATAGTGAATACATTTCCTTCACCGAATAAGTGTGCAAGTATATGTACAATGAATAAACATTATGTACACAATAACAAGTTTGCAAGCAGAGATATAGCGAGAACTGTGGGAGACTACGCTTGACGTAAGTTTGCCAATGTTTATCCTCAAGTCCCCGACATCGCTTCACAATTTTGGCGGGCTTCCTTGTGACTGGCTGGGTTGAACCAGTTGGTTTTAGCATAACAGTGGGGCCCCGAACACTATAATCTTATACTGCTGGCTCGCTGGTGGAGGGCAAGCCTATATGGGCGTGTGATATACTTCGAATAAAATGAGACGAACTCTAGCATGCCACTGTCAGTGTGGCGAAAGATCGCCAGTGTTCTTCTCTATACATTACACCAGGGATACATGAGGTCAGGAGTACATAAAGTCAAGGTTACATAAAGTCAGGTGTACATAAAGTTAGGATTACCGAAAGTCAGGGATACATGAAGTCAAGAATACATGAAGTCAAGAATACATGAGGTCAAGGATACATAAAGTCAAGGATACATAAAGTCAAGGATACACAAAGTCAAGGATACACAAAGTCAAGGATACATAAAGTCAAGGATACATAAAGTCAAGGATACACAAAGTCAAGGATACATGAAGTAAAGGATATATGAAGTCGAGGATATATAGACAAGGATATATGAAGCCAAGGATATATGAAGTCAAAGATACATGAAGTCAGGCACCATGCGTGTTGAAATACATCAGGCACTATTCTGTGTGCTGAGAGATACTTAGCATTACTCAGCTTACTGAAACGCACCAGGTACTACTCAGCGTGTTGAGAGACAGCATTATTCACCTACTGAGAGACATCAGGTACTACTCAGCATGCTGAGAGATACCTAGCACTACTCAGCGTGCTGAGAGACATCATATACTACTCAGCGTGCTGAGAGACAGCATTATTCATCCTGTTGAAAGACATCAGGTACTACTCAGCATACTGAGAGATACCTAGCACTACTCAGCGTGCTGTGAAACACCTTGTGATAGCAGACATTGATTTTCCTGAAGCTCGCCACTTCGATGTTGCTTAACGATTCCAGGATTTTCCAGCTGCTGATTATTGGGCTCCAGTTTAAAGAGGCTCTCCCGTTACACTGGTGCCAACGGTGACGCTAACCCGTTGCAATGGCATCAGCCGTGAACAAGAGTGGCCATTTGGTCAATTGACTGTATTTTCACTATACATGTATTTTGAAACCTATTAGAAAGGCTGGTCCTTGGAGGAGTGAATGATCTCTTATGAAGAAATACCGCTAAGGAAAGTTCAGGAGTGAAGCCAGTTTGATGGCTATCTGTCGTGTGGTGTATCAGCTGGCTTCATGGTCAGTGCAGAGTTCCCTCAGGCGTTGATGGTTCTGCAGTTGGAGGACAGGTTAGAAGGAATCATGATGGGAGGAGGGGAGAGGTCATTGAAGTTGATATTCTCTCTTGCTTACTCGCTGAACATGATATGCAAGAACAGGTTGTTCGTTGAACACGATGTACAAGAGCAAGTTACTCGTTGAACACGATGTACAAGAGCAAGTTACTCGTTGAACACGATGTTCAATAGCAGGTTATTCGTAGAACACGAATAGACTGTAAGCATTATGGCTCTGAGCTGATTCTATACAATATCAATGTACACAACAGTTGAACAAAAAAAACTATACATAAGGATGATAATTGATCGAAATGCATTACAAATTATGATATAACACTAATCACTGTAAATGATAGAATCAATGGTGGTACAGATTAACAAGAGAGATTATCAACGAGAAAGAAAAGATCGATCGATCTGTATTCATGTGATCTATGGATTCTGAGGAAGCATATTTACATGGAGAAAGTATTTAACAGAAAAGGCAGACTTGGTGCACACAAGTCTTATTTACATATGCAGAGTGATCATTATCTCTGGGTAGGGTATTTATTTATTTATTTATTTATTTAGTAATTTTAGCATACATACAGAGGTACAAAAAATACAGGTAAGAGCAGCATGCCAAAGCTACTTATATGCATAGCATTACGGGCTTTCTTAAAATTAACTTAAGATTAACTAAGCAATGATGAAATCAGTGATAAAACATTATTGTAAACAGATAACTATAAAGCACAAATGAGTATTACAAAGACAGGTCATATGGTTGCATGCATTGCTGTACATTCAGTCGAATGGAGTATTCTGTTAGGTAGTGTATTTAAAAACAAAATAAAGTTAGATTGGGTCCTAGGTTTAACATTTGTGTGATATAATTGTGAGTAACATATAGGATATACAATTTATAAGGTTCAGTTATTCAGTATTTATTTGGTTTTGAGTGAGTAAGTGATCTTTGAGAAGAGACTTGAATTTATAAACAGGTAGTGTTTCTTTTATATTTACAGGTAATGAATTCCAGATTTTAGGGCCTTTTATGTGCATTGAGTTTTTGCATAGCGTGAGATGGACACGAGGAACATCAAAGAGTGATCTGTGCCTTGTGTTATGGTCATGTGTTCTGTTGAGGTTGGCAAGGAGATGTTTGAGGGGAGGGTTAATATCAGAGTTAAGTGTTCTATGTATGTAATAGGTGCAGTAATAAGTATGGATGATTTGTATGGTGAGTAGGTTGAGTGTTTTGAATATTGGTGGAGTGTGCTGCCTGTAGTGAGAATTTGTTATCATTCTAACTGCAGCCTTTTGTTGGGTAATTAGTGGTCTGAGATGGTTAATTGTTTTTGAGCCCCATGCACAAATTCCATAGGTGAGATAGGGGTAAATAAGAGAGTGATAAAGGGCCAGGAGGGCTGACTGTGGAACATAGTACCGTATCTTCGATAGTATGCCTACAGTCTTGGAAATTTTTTTAGAAATTTGTTGTATATGTGTATGAAATTTGAGTCTATTATCAAGGTGGATTCCTAAGAATTTTCCCTCTGTTAGCTTTGTGATAGGTGATCCGTTTATCATTATGTTAAGAGGGACGTCTGTAGCTCTGTTACCAAACTGAATGAAGTAGGTTTTGTCAATGTTTAGTGTAAGTTTGTTAGTCCTCATCCAGGTAGATATTTTCTGTAATTCGGTGTTTACTGTATTGGCTAGCGTGACTGGGCTCGGGTGAGAGAAGACGTATGTAGTGTCATCTGCAAAAAGTGTGGGTTTGAGTAATTGCGAAGCATTTGGTAGGTCATTTATGTATAGGAGAAAGAGAAGAGGGCCAAGGACACTTCCCTTTGGGACACCAACTGTAATTGGTTGAGCGGAAGAGCTTGCCCCATTTGCGTACACATATTGGGTTCTGTTGCTGAGGTATGACTTGAGGTAGTTGAGGGAGTGCCCTCTAATACCATAGTGTGACAATTTTACGTGGAGCAAGTCATGGTCAACTGTATCAAAAGCTTTACGTACGTCAATGAAGATCCCCAGTGGGACTTCTTTTTTCTCTATTGCAGTGTATATATGTTCTAGCATGTGTATAATAACATCATTAGTATTTTTATTAGGCCTGAATCCAAATTGGCAGGGGTTGAGAATGTTTTGGGAGATGAGGTAGGAGTAGATTCGTTTATGAATTAATTTTTCGAAGATTTTTGAGAGAGGGTGTAAATTGGATATTGGCCTATAGTTATTCAACTCTGTTTGGTCTCCTCCGGCTGACACATGTCGTGGTTGAGGACCTGAATTGGCATTTACAACTGAAATTTAAGGATTCCTCATTACTTGTCACTTATGTATGGAATAACGACAGTCAGGGTGTTCGTCTGTCTGGTTCTTAGAGGTAGAGGGTAATGAGTTACGAGAATTGTCAGAGTCCGTCACATCTACCTTGATGTTAGGAACCTCGTCATCATCGCATACTAACTTCATATGATCTAAATGCGATTCTATATACTAACCACTACTGATTTCTCGAACTTTATACTTAATGCCACTGACTTGTTCGACTACTTGATATGGACCAAGAAACTTTTGATCGAGCTTAGGGACTGCAGATGTTTTATTAAGTTAGTCAGCATAACTCTCGAATCTACTTTAATTTTGGTTGGCATTGCTTGAGTATTAGTGATTCTTGTAAATTCTTCTGTTGATTTATGAAGTGTTTCTCGGATTCTTCTAAAAACACCTTGAGCTAAGCTGGTACGAGTCTCTATGAAATCATCAGGATTGTAATTTAGTTTTGGATTAGAATATAACAACTCATATGGTAAGCACATTGTAAGCAGAATTTATGGCACACTTAGCAGGTAGCACGGTGAACACGTTTTACAAGAGCAGGTTACTCGTTGAACACGATGTACATGAGCAGGTTATTCGTTGAACACAATGTTCAAGATCACGTTACTCGTTGAACATGATATACAAGATCATGTTAAAGAACTCAGATGGTGGCACCACAATCAGCTTCACTCACCTGCGAGCTGTGTACAGGAGCTCCGAGGATCAACAATGATGGCCTTTCAACTTTCCGTCCCACAATGGATTCTGTGGAAAGTTAAGGGCATGTCGTATGTTGTGTAGGTGTATTTAAGTATGTAGGAGAGGGAGGGGGGATTGTTTAGCATTACGCGCACACACGCACGCCCCCCCCCCACACACATACACACACACACACACACACACACACACACACACACACACACACACACACACACACACACACACACACACACACACACACACACACACAGATGTCAAGGAATTAGAAAAGGTGCAAAGGTTTGCAACAAGACCATTCCCGGAACCTGGCTCCTGGCAAACCTCACAATAGCCTTCCAATACCTCAGTAAGGAATCGTTTAAGACTGTACACCGTGTACGTCAGGCCCATACTGGAGTATGCAGCACCAGTATGGAACCAACACCTGGTCAAGCACGTCAAGAAATTAGAGAAAGTGCAAAGGTTTGCAACGAGACTAGTCCCAGAGCTAAGGGGATTGTCCTACGAAGAAACGTTAAGGGAAATCGGCCTGACGACACTGGAGGTGAACAAAAACAGGATATTCCAGAGATGGGACACAGAAACAAAGGGTCACAATTCGAAGTTGAAGACTCCGATGGTTAATTCATTTTAAGCGCTTAACCCATGTGGGTCATTCAGCGCAAGACGCGGTGAAGGTTTGATCCTCCGTCTACTGAGCGCCTGACAGACGCGCTTCCTATTTGTACTCACCTATACTTCCTATTTGTACTCACTTATACTTCCTAACATCCTTTTGGCTCCGATGAGTCAAAAGGATGTTAGGAAGTATTTCTTCAGTCATAGAGTTGTCAGGAAGAGGAATAGCCTAGAAATTGACGTAGTGGAAGTAGAAACCATGCTTAGTTTTAAGACGAAGTTGGATAAAGCTCATGGAGCAGGGTGAGAGAGGGCCTAGTAGCGATCAGTGAAGACGCGGGGCCAGCAGCTATGGCTCGACCCCTGCAACCACAAACAGTTGGGTACAATTAGGTGAGTACACACACACACACACACACACACACACACACATACACACACACACACACACACACACACACAAGCACACAGTACGGGGTTATTTACTAACCTACTTAAGGTCTATGGCAATCAATGTGACAGTGGAGATAGACAGATAGAGAGAGAGAGATAGAGAAAGGGATAGAAAGAGAGAGACAGAGATAGATAGATAGATAGAGAGAGAGAGAGAGAGAGAGAGAGAGAGAGAGAGAGAGAGAGAAAGAGAAAGAGAAAGAGAAAGAGAGAGAGAGAGAGAGAGAGAGAGAGAGAGAGAGAGAGAGAGAGAGAAATGGATGGATGGATGGATAGATAACATTCTTAGACTGCAAGATGTTTGATATTGTATCTCCCAAGAGATTTGAGCAAAATCTTGAGGTGCAGGCAGGAATGCCTGGGAATGTTCTCCGGAGGGTCAAAGAGTATCTCAGAGAAGGAAGGGAGAAAAGAGTGATTGTCCTGGAAGAGACATCAGAATGGGCAGGAGTACCAAGCGAAGCTCCGCAAGGATTGGTATTAAGACAAGCACCGTAATATTTCTGGGACTGAGTCAGATGTGTCTCTGTTGGTTGACAGTGTAAAACGGATGAGAACAAGGGAAGACTACAAATGGATCTGGACAAACTGGAAGGATGGTCAGATAAGTGTCTACTTGAAGTCAACCCAGGTTATGAGGATTGGTGAAGGTACCGGAAGACAAGACACAGAGTGCGGACTCGGGACTCGGGAAAAACAGACTGCGGACCTCATTCGAAAAGAAAGATATAGTAGTAAGCATCAGTGCCCAGCATCAACTAAATTACCTTCGGCCAATGATCATCTGACAAATCTATGAGATTCCTCGACGAAAAGTCACTTATGACCCTTTCTACTCTGTATGGACCATCTTGGAGTACGCAGCACCAGCATGCAATCATCACCTATAAAGAATTATAAGAAACTTGAGAAAGTACAAAGTATATAACGAGATTTGTCAGGCTTAAAGCGTATGAGCTATGAGGAAGGAAAGGCTAAAGGAACTGAAGATAACGATATTAAAGAACTGATAGCGTAGACAGGGACAGACTGTTTGAGAAACAGACACAAGGGAGCATAATTGGAAGTTAGACACAGACTAGTCATAAGGATGTTAGGAAATACTTCGTCAGCCTCAGAGTGGTCAGAAGTATACTAACATTGATGAGGATGTGGTAATGGCAAGCTTCATACATAGTATTAGAAAAAGGTACAATGGGACCCACGAAGCTGGGAAGAGCTAATCTGGTAGAGGTCGAGTCTCAGCTCCTGGTGGGGCCAAGAGATGAGACTCGACCCCTGCAACCATCTACAGACAAATACATATAGGTAAGTACACACGCAGATTCTATGGAAAGTTTGGTATGAGCTGTGTGTTGTGTACACACACACACACACACACACACACACACACACACACACACACACACACACACACACACACGAGACTTCACTTGCAGCATCAAATGAATAGCCTACATCACCACCAAGATCTTCCCCCCTATTAATGCAGGTAAATGCCTCCTGATCCAAGGTAAGAGAGTCATCCTACCCTCCATACATCAAGCTTGATCACCTTCCAGTACGTGGGAGGTGATCTTAACCTTACTGCAAGGTAACCAGGATGTGATGCACTTGTTTGACATACCTATGATGTACCTATTATTGCACTCCCTGGATGGAGCGCACTGTATATAATGTTCATTTGATGTATATTTTCATATAATATATTGCTGATATTCTCATTAATAGCTAAAATGAAAATGTTTTGCTTTATACTGTTATTTGATTTAGCTATGTCATTAGGTGGGATGTAACATTTACACTTCACTGTGCTCACTGTTCGGGAGTTGTGATTGGCTGCTCATATTGGCAAACTGCTTAGCTAACTATCACCTCGCTTGTTTACCTACCGGCGCCGTGCTGGAGTAGCACAGGCGAGTCACGTGATATCGCCTGATGTGAGGCCTGTTGTCGAGAAATCGTTCTCTCTCCTCAGCTGGTCATCGCTCGACCAGCACCTCTTTCTCCATCTCTCCAGAGATCTCTCTCGTCTCTGGCTGTTTGTTCGTTATTTAGACTCTGTTTTGGTAGAGTATGATTTAGCTGGTGAGTCGAAATATGCTTCTTGAAACTCTGTGTAACTCTGTTCACAGAGCTTAGTTCAAACTTTGTGATTTTTTGACGTTTTGCTGAGGCTGTGTCGTACTGACACTCTAAGTCAACCCAGGTCCCACTCATGAGCTTCTGACCTATTTTGTGGTATCTACGCACCGCCGTAGTCGGGAATTTGGTTATGTTGAACTTAGATTCAGTATTGAGGGAGTTTTATGACTTTTATGGAGGATCTGCTGATGATTCCCAGTTAGGGTCGATATTGTGTCTCCTTGTTCCTGACGCTGTGCTGCTGCTTGTTACATTATTGTTGTTGGCGAATGGTTCACCATATGATCAAGCAAGATGTTTTGATTGACTTGTTAGTCAAGAAGATAGACTATTTGAGGACGTTTAGTCAGTCACTGTTTAAGTCTTAAGTCTAAGTTGAGTCGAACCTTATCGAGACATAACGAACAAATTTGAGCACATACATTCTCACACACTTGTATATACAAGTATTTTTATAATCGATGACAACGTACCAGACGGTACATAGAGTAGCACTGTTACGAAATGTGCATTCAGAACTATGCTACTACAAGAGATGTGTAGGAGCTTATATCCTCAGTTACAGAGATTCAGTTACTTTGATATTGTCCACCTAGGCAACTTTGTTAATAAACATCTCAATTTTTATTTTATTAGTATCCTATCAGTTGCAGTTCTAAAGCAATATTAAAACTGATCATAATTTTAAAGAATAACTAGACCAGAATACTTTCTATTTTGTTACACAAAAACAGATACATGCTGAATGCTAGAGGGGGAGAGCATTTAGTATTCTCTGGAGATGTCTATACTTTACAGATATCGCCTTTTTGTAACCCCTGTGATGAACCTGAGATGTACCTGGGATGTACCTGTCATGTTTCTGTGATGTACCTGTGATGTACCTGTCATGTTTCTGTGATATACCTGTGATGTACCTGTGATGTACCTGTGATGTTTCTGTGATATACCTGTGATGTACCTGTGATGAACCTGTGATGTACCAGTGATGTTTCTGTGATATACCTGTGATGTACCTGTGATATACCTGTGATATACCTGTGTTCTACCTGTGATATACCTGTGACCTACCTGTGATCTACCTGTGATCTACCTGTGATCTACGTGTTATATACCTGTGATATACCTGTGACATACTTGTGCTATACCTTTAATAAACCTGTGATATACCTGTGACGTAACTGTGATATACCTTGACACACTTGCGGTATACCTCTAATATACCTGTGATATACCTGTAACATACCTGTAATATACCTGTGACTGATTTCGACAGTTTAGTGAAATATACCTCGTGTCCCAGCCAGGTGCAAAACTCAAAAAAAAAAAAAAACAAGAATTAGATAGATAGAGAGAGAGAGAGAGAGAGAGAGAGAGAGAGAGAGAGAGAGAGAGAGAGAGAGAGAGAGAGAGAGAGAGAGAGAGAGACAGCTATTAGCTTGTTAATGAAGTTAGGAATCCTTAACCCAACCTTGTAAAAACCTGTGCAAAAGAATAAAACAGAAGGTATGGAGACATATGAATGAACAGAGACATAATGCAAGGAACTCCCCGTACCAAGGCAAGCAAGGGAGAGAAAATAGAATAACAAGAAGATCAAATAGAAAGACAAGTAAGCAGACTCAACGAAAGCAAAACTCACAAAAGAAAAGAAAAAAGAGAAAAGAAAAAAAAAAAGAGAGGAGTGGGGGACTACCATCAAAAAATATTTGAGAGGAGAGAACGATCGTGACAATGCTCCCTTTCGGACCTCTGGCGGCCATTAAAGTCAACTCCTGCAATGTTGACATATTTGTGTGTGTCCCTCCCTCCCTCCCCTCCCATCTTTTCCCCTTCCTTCTCGGCCCCTCTTCCTTTCAAGCCGCTTCGAATTTATTCAGCTTCTGAGTCCTTAAAACAAAGTGAATTAAAAGTTTATAATGGGATGAGGAAAGTGTTTTAATGTTGATAGATGACTGTTGCTCTTCTGTGGCGTCCGTATGTTGCAACTTCTGTTAGTGCTGCGTGACCTGTTTGCCTTGATCTTCTTCTTCTTCCTGATAATTCATCGCAAGGTGAGTGTTGGGAACCTGGAACCTACCCATACAAACCCAGATATATGTGTTGACCAATGGAGTTTGTGAGCCATTAATCACAGTGTGAATGTTCTCTTTATCCTGGATGAGTGAGGTACTAGTGCAAGAATTAGTTAATTTTATAGTCGATAGTTTTCGCCTGCTCTGCCGGCTTCTTCACTCGAATACAGAGGTGGCAGTATGATGATCCTGTTTATTTTAAATACTGAGAAAAGGTGAACATTTGAATGCACAACTCAAGGAGTTGGTGCGGCTGGAACCCCGGGCGATGCAGCTGCAAGAGGAATGGGAAGGCTATCACGTGATTTCCCCTCATGGAAGGTTCCTTGATGTTGGTGAGGGGCTCTTGATTTAGGAAATTGGATCTGTACTCCAGTCAAAGACATTACCAGTAACAGACAGGGCAAGCTTCAGTCCTCTGCAGGGGTATACATAATCCCTTGTAGTGACTGCAGCAAATTATACGTGGGCGAGACGCCCAGAGACCTCCAAACACGTATTTCAGAACACCAGTACGCAGGCAGATCGGACGATTTAAGAAATGTCTGTGTTCAACATCGAAATTCACACAAACATTTAATCAACTACAGAAACGCAAGACTTATCGCCAGAGAAGAAAACACTCAATACCACAAAATCCTGGAATCATCACTTATCTATATATCCAACAACTTCAACCATAACAACAGCTTCTGTAACATAGCTAAACCCCTTGCCAAGAAACTTCTTCATCGTTAATCTACATAAGAACATAAGAATGGAGGAACACTGCAGAAAATCTATTCATATATACTCATATTATAGAACAAAAGTTAGAGATAAGATATGTCCCCTTAAAAATAACTCTGGACATCTTACTAACAAGGAGAATGAAATGTGCTGGATTTTTAATAATTATTTTCTCTCAGTTTTCACACAGGAAGACACTAACAATATCCCAATAATTAATTTTTATAGTTGGCCTGAAGAAGATAAATTATGTAATATCACAGTCACTTGCAATATGGTTATCAAACAAGTAGACCGACTGAAGCAAAATAAATACCTTGACCCTGATGAGCTTTTTTCAAGGGTTCTTAAGGAATGTAAAATGGAACTTTGTGAACCACTGACTAATATTTTTAATATATCTCTTCAAACAAGTGTAGTGTCTGATATGTGGAAGATGGCCAATGTAATTCCTATTTTTATAGCAGGGGACAAATAGTTACCATCAAATTACCGCCCAATAAGCCTGACCTCAATTGGAGGCAAATTACTAGTCAATTATAGCTGATATTATAAGAATCATCTTGATAAGCATAATTTGATTAATGATACTCAACATGGATTCAAGAGGGGCCGTTCCTGCCTAACTAATTTACTAACTTTCTTGAGTAAAGCCTTTGAGGCTGTTGATCACGATAGAGAATTCGATATTATTTATTTGGATTTTAGTAAGGCTTTTCATAGAGTACCACACCGGAGACTGTTAAAGTGGCAGCTCATGACATTGGGAGAAAAGTGCTGTCATGGATCGAGTCATGGCGCACGAGCAGAAAGCAGAGAGTGTGCATAAATGGAGTTAAATCTGGGTGGGGATCTATGACAAGTGGCGTTAAACGAGGATCAATTTTAGGCCCGTTGTTGTTTATAATAATGTATAAATGAAGTTGAGGAGGGAATTACTAGTGATATGAGAAAATTCCCTGATGACACGAAGCTAGATAGGATAATTGATTTATAAGTAGATGTCACGGAACTTCAGGAGGATTTAGACAAACTCAGTTCCTGGTCAGAAGAGTGGCAGATGCAGTTTAACATAGGTAAATGCAAAGTTCTAAAGCTCGGGAATGCTCATAACCCTAGCACCTATCAGCTTACAGAACAGAAATGAGAAATGAGAAAACGACTTGGGGGTTATGGTAAGCATCAACCTTAAACCACGACAGCAATGCCTAAGCATACGTAATAAGGCAAATAGATTACTGGGATTTATATCAAGAAGTGTAAGCAACAGAAGTCCAGCGGTCTTCTGTTGCTAGATGTGGGTTCCAAACTGGTGCTACATACTCCAGTATGGGCCTAAAGTACACAGTGTACAGGGTCCTGAGCGATTCCTTGTTAAGATATCGGAATGCTGTTCTGAGGTTTGCCCGTATGCTGCAGCAGTTATTTTGTTGATGTGCGTCACAGAAGATGTGCCTGGTGTTATGCTCACCCCAAGATCTTTTTCCTTGAGTGAGGTTTGTAGTCTCTGGCCCCTTAGACTGTACTCCGTCTGCGGTCTTCTTTGCCCTTCCACAATCCTCATGACTTTGCACTTGGTGGGGTTGAACTCCAGGAGCCAGTTGCTGGACCAGGCTTGCAGCCTGTTCAGATCCCTTTGTAGTTCTGCCTGGTCCTCGTCCGATTGAATTCTTCTCATCAACTTCACATCGTCTGCAAACAGGAACACTTCAGAGTCTAATCCTTCCATTACGTCGTTCACAAATACCAGAAACAGCACCGGTACTAGAACTGACCCCTCTGGAACTTCACTAGTCACAGGCGCCCACTCTGACACCTCCCCAAGTACCATGACTCACTCTTGTCTTCCTGTCTTCCTGTCTTCCATTGTAGTGCCTTCTCTGTTATCCCTGCTTGGTCCTCCAGCTTTTGCACTAATCTCTTGTGTGGAACTGTGTCAAACGCCTTCTTACAGTCCAAGAAAATGCAATCTACCCACCTCTCTCTGTCTTGTCTTATTGCTGTCACCTCGTCATAGAACTCCAGTAGGTTTGTGACAGGATTTCACGTCTCTGAAACCGTGTTGGCTGTCACTGACATGCTCATTCCTTTCTAGGTGTTCCACCAATCTTCTTCTGATAATCTTCTCCATGACTTTGCATACTATTCATGTTAGTGACACTGTTCTGTACTTTAATGTTTCATGTCTTTTTTTTTTTTTTTTTTTTTTTTTTTTTTTTTTTTTGTTTTTTTTCTTTTTTTTTTTTTTTTTGTGTTTTGTGTGTGTGTGTGTGTGTGTGTGTGTGTGTGTGTGTGTGTGTGTGTTTGTGTGTGTGTGTGTGTGTGTGTGTGTGTGTGTGTGTGTGTGTGTGTGTGTGTGTGTGTGTGTGTGTGTGTTTGTGTGTGTGTGTGTGTGTAAGAAATCGATGGACATAGAGTTACTTGCATTCAAATTAAAACAAAATAGAAATACCCAGATGGACTGAGACAGAGGTGAAGAACAATAAATGTAGAGAGACAAAGATGGGGTGGAACGAAGAAGCAAAGAGTGGCATAGCAATGTAGATTAATCACAAAAAAAAACAAGAAAATGAAAGCGATAAAAAAAATAAAAAAAATAAGCAGGACAAAAATTTCGGAAGAATGAAGATACGCAGGGACAACGAGAGAGAGAGAGAGAGAGAGAGAGAGAGAGAGAGAGAGAGAGAGAGAGAGAGAGAGAGAGAGAGAGAGAGAGAGAGAGAGAGAGAGAGAGAGAGAGAGAAAGGAATAAAGAAACAATCGTAGGAAAGATAGAATCATAAAACAATGAGGGAGGGAGAGAAAAACAGAAACAGAAGCAAACAATGGAATTGAATCAGAGGAACAAGGAAAGCGAGAGAGAGAGAGAGAGAGAGAGAGAGAGAGAGAGAGAGAGAGAGAGAGAGAGGGAGGGAGAGAGAGAGAGAGGAACATGTACGTTCCAAGAAACAAACACAAATGAGGGAGACAGAGACAAGCCATCACGTACAGTGAAGGGGACTCGAGTGAAGCAATATCCGGAGCCTGGTATGGAGTAGTCAACATTTTCCCTATCTTCGCAAAGACACTTTTTTCCCCTCAGATCATAAGTCAGTCACATAACGTCAGCGACTGTTTATAGTCAAGTAAACAGATATAACATAATTTGATAACACAGAATTATATCAGTAAATTATACTTTTTTCGAGTTATTATGTTAGCATAATTCGTAATAACATCACCTGCATTAATATTAAATTAGTCTTTAAATGGATAAAATGGTTAAAATTATAACCATAGTTTTTAAAGGGGTCGACGGGTAAGCCAGCGGAAGGTCTCGGTCAGGTGACCAAAAGCTCCAGTTGCGGGTTATCGTATGTATGACTAAGACCCGCGTAAGGAAACACTTGTCCTGTTTCCTGACAAACCTTACGTAACCTAACCTAAATTTGTCATAGGATAAATATCCACAGAAGCGTATATATCTCTCTCTGAGAGTCTAATCCCTGTTTTGTGGGGTTAAAGTATTCTTGTCTGGTAACAGGTATGTATAACGTTCGTCAGGAAACAGAACAAGTGTTTCCTGACGCGGGTCTTAGACATATGATGTCTCACAGTTGGAGCTTTTGGTCATCTGACCGACGCCTTCCACTGGCTTACCGGTCCACCCCGTTAAAAGTCGTGGGTGTGATTATAACCATTAAGTGATACAATGTTTCTGGTAGTGACAAGTTTACAGCACATTTATTTTTTTTAATCTTCCTATCTTCGCTGTTTTTCCTTCTTGGGTCGGTGACTTGATGCTGTGAAAGGGCTCTTGATCCGGGAAGTTGGAGATACCCTCTCTATTTCCCATGATCAAATTTATTTACCTTCCTTTTCCAAGTCACTTAAAGGTATTCCTTCTAGGGGGATACCTAATCAGAGTTACGATTATATCAGAAATTAAAGTAACGAATATACCATACAATTAAGATAACGAATATACCAAGCAATTAAGATAACGAATATACCATGCAATTAAGATAACGAATATACCATGCAATTAAGATAACGAATATACCAAGCAATTAAAATAACGAATATACCATGCAATTAAGATAACGAATATACCATACAATTAAGATAACGAATATACCATGCAATTAAGATAACGAATATACCATGCAATTAAGATAACGAATATACCATACAATTAAGATAACAAATATACCAAGCAATTAAGATAACGAATATACCATGCAATTAAGATAACGAATATACCATACAATTAAGATAACGAATGTACCAAGCAATTAAGATAACGAATATACCATGCAATTAAGATAACGAATATACTAGTTAATGAAGAAAACAAATATACCAGGTAGGAAAAGTAACGAATAATACCAGGTAACTAAGATAACGAATACTGTACGTCGTGGCATGATCTCAGTACCAGGTCTTCCACAGTGTTCGCTGATCACATTTCACATTGTTTCATAAATGATATGAGAACATTTCACTAAATGTGAACATTTTTACAATGTTCCATCAATGTTAAATGTGATAATTTCGCAATGTTCCTCGCAGCAGCCTCGCTCACACCCTGGCACTCGCACCCTGACACTCGCACCCTGACACTCGCACCCTGACACTCGCACCCTGACACTCGCACCCTGACACTCGCACCCTGACACTCGCACCCTGACACTCACACCCTGGCACTCGCACCCTGGCACTCGCACCCTGACACTCGCACCCTGACACTCGCACCCTGACACTCGCACCCTGACACTCGCACCCTGACACTCGCACCCTGGCACTCGCACCCTGACACTCGCACCCTGGCACTCGCACCCTGGCACTCGCACCCTGTCACTCGCACCCTGACACTCGCACCCTGACACTCGCACCCTGACACTCATACCCTGGCACTCGCTCCCTGGCACTCGCACCCTGACACTCGCACCCTGACACTCGCACCCTGACACTCGCACCCTGACACTCGCACCCTGATACTCGCACCTTGACACTTGCACCTCTGGCACTCGCACCCTGACACTTGCACCCCTGGCACTCGCACCCTGACACTCGCACCCTGACACTCGCACCCTGACACTCGCACCCTGACACTCGCACCCTGACACTCGCACCATGACACTCGCACCCTGACACTCGCACCCTGACACTCGCACCATGACACTCGCACCCTGACACTCGCACCCTGACACTTGCACCCCTGACACTCGCACCCTGACACTCGCACCCTGATACTCGCACCTTGACACTCGCCAATAGAGAGGCGGGTCCAACCAGGAATTTAGTTAACTACCTCTTGCATCCTCATTTTTTTCAGTAGCACTTTAGAATGCACCCATGTTACGTAAGTGCTAAACGGGACGCTGCCATTTACTATTACCACTGACAATACCGTTTAGAAGAATGTTACTGTTTATCGTCAGGCGGGGCGCCCGAAAAGAATAAATTCATGAAAATTAAGGAAGGGGAAATAGCCTGACCGAATTTGTACATGTATTATAAACATATGAATTGGGTGAAGAATTTTTTTGTTGCGTAGTGTTTATCTTCGTATTGCTGTTGGTACATCATTATCATCATCATCTCGTTTAGTTTTTTTTTACACAGGGTTTAACAAAGTGAGGTTGAGGGTTCCTAATTACATTTACAAGATAAGAGCTGTTACCTACATCATCTCAGTTGAAAGCCTTTTTATTGTTATGAGATATACAAAAAAGGAGCAATATGAAGCTGAAGCCATCTGCTGGCCAGTAATTTCTGTCTGTCTGTCTGTCTGTCTGTCTCTCTCTCTCTCTCTCCTAGCAACGTCATCATGAGATGGTTTCAGTAAACCGTCTTGTATCATTTCTCAAAAGATTATTGTTTCCTGCAAGTTATGTAATAATGTTAGTGTTTCACATGCTCAGCCTAACTTACCTCAGCGAGCACTAACCTACCTCAGCGAGCACTAACCTACCTCAGCGAACACTAACCTACCTCAGCGAGCACTAACCTACCTCAGCGAGCACTAACCTACCTAAGCGAGCACTAACCTACCTCAGCGAGCACTAACCTACCTCAGCGACCACTAACCTACCTCAGCGAGCACTAACCTACCTCAGCGAGCACTAACCTACCTCAGCGAGCACTAACCTACCTAAGCGAGCACTAACCTACCTCAGCGAGCATTAACCTACCTCAGCGAGCACTAACCTACCTCAGCGAGCACTAACCTACCTAAGAGAGCACTAACCTACCTAAGCGAGCACTAACCTACCTAATCGAGCACTAACCTAACTCAGCGAGCACTAACCTACCTCAGCGACCACTAACCTACCTCAGCGAGCACTAACCTACCTCAGCGAGCACTAACCTACCTCAGCGATCACTAACCTACCTCAGCACACACTAACCTACCTCAGTGGAGCACTAACCTACCTCAGCGAGCACTAACCTACCTCAGCGAGCACTAACCTGCCTCAGCGAGCACTAACCTACCTCAGCGAGCACTAACCTACCTCAGCGAGCACTAACCTACCTCAGCACACACTAACCTACCTCAGCGAGCACTAACCTACCTCAGCGAGCACTAACCTACCTCAGCGAGCACTAACCTGCCTCAGCGAGCACTAACCTACCTCAGCGAGCACTAACCTACCTCAGCGAGCACTAACCTACCTCAGCGAGCACTAACCTACCTCAGCATACACTAACCTACCTCAGCGAGCACTAACCTACCTCAGCGAGCACTAACCTACCTCAGTGCACACTAACCTACCTCAGCGAGCACTAACCTACCTCAGCGCACACTAACCTACATCAGCGAGCACTAACCTACCTCAGCGCACACTAACGTACCTCAGCGAGCACTAACCAACCTCAGCGAGCACTAACCTACCTCAGCACACACTAACCTACCTCAGCGAGCACTAACCTACCTCAGCGAGCACTAACCTACCTCAGTGCACACTAACCTACCTCAGCGAGCACTAACCTACCTCAGCGCACACTAACCTACCTCAGCGAGCACTAACCTACCTCAGCGCACACTAACCTACCTCAGCGCACACTAACCTACCTCAGTCCACACTAACCTACCTCACCGCACACTAACCTACCTCAGCGAGCACTAACCTACCTCAGCGCACACTAACTTACCTCAGCGCACACTAACCTACGTCAGCGCACACTAACCTACCTCAGTGCACACTAACCTACCTCAGCGCACACTAACCTACCTCAGCGAGCACTAACCTACCTCAGCGAGCACTAACCTACCTTAGCGCACACTAACCTACCTCAGCGCAACCTAACCTACCTCAGCGTACACTAACCTACCTCAGCACACACTAACCTACCTCAGCGCACACTAACCTACCTCAATGCACACTGACCTACCTCAGCGCACAGTAACCTACCTCAGCGCACAATAATCTACCTAAGCGTACACTAACCTACCTCAGCGCACACTAACCTACCTCAGCGCACACTAACCTACCACAGCGCACACTACCCTACCTCAGTGCACACTGACTTACATCAGCGCACTCTAACCTACCTCAGCGCACACTACCCAACCTCAGCGCACACTAACCTACCTCAGCGTACACTAACCTACCTCAGCACAAACTAATGTACCTCAGCATACACTAACCTCCCTCAGCGCACACTAACCTACCTCAGCGTACACTAACCTACCTCAGCGCAAATTAACCTTCCTCAGCGTACACTAACCTCCCTCAGCGCACACTAACCTACCTCAGCGCTCACTAATCTACCTAAGCGTACACTAACCTACCTCAGCGCACACTAACCTACCTCAGCGCACACTAACCTACCACAGCGCACACTACCCTACCTCAGTGCACACTGACTTACATCAGCGCCCTCTAACCTACCTCAGCGCACACTACCCAACCTCAGCGCACACTAACCTACCTCAGCGCACACTAACCTACCTCAGCACAAACTAATGTACCTCAGCATACACTAACCTCCCTCAGCGCACACTAACCTACCTCAGCGTACACTAACCTACCTCAGCGCAAATTAACCTTCCTCAGCGTACACTAACCTCCCTCAGCGCACACTAACCTACCTCAGCGCACACTAACCTACCTCAGCGTACACTAACCTACCTCAGCGCACACTAACCTACCTCGGCGTACACTAACTTACCTCAGCGCACACTAACATACCTCAGCGCACACTAACCTACATCAGCGCACACTTACCTACTTCAGCACACACTAACCTACCTCAGTGCACACTAACTTACCTCAGCGCACATTAACTTATCTCAGCGCACACTAACCTACCTCAGCGCACACTAACCTACCTCAGCGTACACTAACCTACCTCAGCGCAAACTAACCTACCTCAGCGTGCTCGTACGTCCCTCAGCTCACACTAATCTACCTCAGTGCACACTAACCTACATCAGCGCACACTAACCTACCTCAGCGCACACTAACCTTCCTCAGCGCGCATTAACTTACCTCAGCGGACATTAACTTACCTCAGCTCACTCCAACCTACCTCAGCGCACTAGCCTCCCGCAGCGCACATTAACTTACCTCAGCGCTCTCTAACCTACCTCAGCGCACATTAACTTACCTCAGCTCACACTAACTTACCTCAGCGCACACTAACCTACCTCAGCGCTCACTAACCTACATCAACGCACACTAACCTTCCTCAGCACACACTAACGTACCTCAGCGCGCACTAACCTACCTTAGCCCACACTAGCCTACCTCGACGCACACTAACCTACTTCAGCGCACACTAACCTACATCAGCGCACACTAACCTTCTTCAGCGCACACTAACATACCTCAGCGCACACTAACGTACCTCAGCGCACACTAACCTACCTCAGCGCACACTAACCTACTTCAGCGCACACTAACCTACCTCAGCGCACACTAACCTACCTCAGCGCACACTAACCTACCTCAGCGCACACTAACCTACCTCAACGCACACTAACCTACCTCAGCGCACACTAACCTAACTCTACGCACACTAACCTACCTCAGCGCACACTAACCTACCTCAGCGCACACTAGCCTACTTCAGCGCACACTATCCTACCTCAGCGCACAAAAACTTACCTCAGCGCACACTAACCAGCCTCAACGCACACTAACCTACCTCAGCGCACACTAACCTTCATCAGCGCACACTAACCTACCTCAGCGCACATTAACCTACCTCAGCGCACACTAACCTACCTCAGCGCACACTAACGTACCTCAGCGCACACTAACCTACCTCAGCGCACACTAACCTGCCTCAGCGCACACTAACCTACCTCAGCGCACACTAACCTATCTCAGCGCACACTAACCTACCTCAGCGCACACTAACCTACTTCAGCACACACTAACCTACCTCAGTGCACACTAACCTACCTCAGCGCACACTAACGTACCTCAGCGCACACTAACCTACCTCAGCGCACACTAGCCTACCTAAGCGCACACTAACCTACTTCAGCGCACTCTAACCTACCTCAGCGTACACTAACCTACCTCAGCGCACACTAACCTACCTCAGCGCACACTAACCTACCTCAGCGCACACTAACCTACCTCAGCACACACTATCCTACCTCAGCGTACACTAACCTACCTCAGCGCACACTAACCTACCTCAACGCACACTAACCTACCTCAGCACACACTAACCTACCTCAGCGCACACTATCCTACCTCAGCGTACACTAACCTACCTCAGCGCACACTAACCTACCTCAGCGCACACTAACCTACCTCAGCGCACACTATCCTACCTCAGCGTACACTAACCTTCCTCAGCGCACACTAACCTACCTCAGCGCACACTAACCTACCTCAGCGCACACTATCCTACCTCAGCATACACTAACCTACCTCAGCGCACACTATCCTACTTCAGCGCACACTAACCTACCTCAGCACACACTAACCTACCTCAGCGCACACTAACCTACCTCAGCGCACACTAACCTACCTCAGCGCACACTATCCTACCTCAGCGCACACTATCCTACCTCAGCGCACACTATCCTACCTCAGCGCACACTAACCTACCTCAGCGCACACTATCCTACCTCAGCGCACACTATCCTACCTCAGCGCACACTAACCTACCTCAGCGCACACAAGCCTACCTAAGCGCACACTAACCTACCTCAGCGCACACTAACCTACCTCAGCGCACACTATCCTACCTCAGCGCACACTATCCTACCTCAGCACACACTAACCTACCTCAGCGCACACTATCCTACCTCAGCGCACACTAACCTACCTCAGCGCACACTAACCTACCTCAGCGCACACTAACTTACCTCAGCGCACACTAACCTACCTCAGCGCACACTAGCCTACCAAAGCGCACACTAGCCTACCTAAGCGCACACTAGCCTACATAAGCGCACACTAACCTACCTCAGCGCACACTATCCTACCTCAGCGCACACTATCCTACCTCAGCGCACACTAACCTACCTCAGCGCACACTATCCTACCTCAGCGCACACTATCCTACCTCAGCCACACTAACCTACCTCAGCGCACACTATCCTACCTCAGCGCACACTAACCTACCTCAGCGCACACTAACCTACCTCAGCGCACACTAACCTACCTCAGCGCACACTAGCCTACCTAAGCGCACACTAGCCTACCTAAGCGCACACTAGCCTACCTAAGCACACACTAACCTACCTCAGCGCACACTATCCTACCTCAGCGCACACTATCCTACCTCAGCGCACATTAACCTACCTCAGCGCACACTATCCTACCTCAGCGCACACTAACCTACCTCAGCGCACACTAACCTACCTCAGCGCACACTAACCTACCTCAGCGCACACTAACCTACCTCAGCGCACACTAACCTACCTCAGCGCACACTATCCTACCTCAGCGCACACTATCCTACCTCAGCGCACACTGTCCTACCTAAGCGCACACTAACGTACCTCAGCGCACACTAACCTACCTCAGCGCACACTAACCTACCTCAGCGCACACTAACCTACCTCAGCACACACTAACCTACCTCAGCGCACACTAGCCTACCTCAGCGCACACTAACCTACCTCAGCGCACACTAACCTACCTCAGCGCACACTAACCTACCTCAGCACACACTAACCTACCTCAGCGCACACTAACCTTCCTCAGCGCACACTAGCCTACCTCAGCGCACACTAACCTACCTCAGCGCACACTATCCTACCTCAGCGCACACTAACCTACCTCAGCGCACACTAACCTACCTCAGCGCACACTAACCTACCTCAGCGCACACTATCCTACCTCAGCGCACACTAACCTACCTCAGCGCACACTATCCTACCTCAGCGCACACTAACCTACCTCAGCGCACACTAACCTACCTCAGCGCACACTAACCTACCTCAGCGCACACTAACCTACCTCAGCGCACACTAACCTACCTCAGCGCACACTAACCTACCTCAGCGCACACTATCCTACCTCAGCGCACACTAACCTACCTCAGCGCACACTAACCTACCTCAGCGCACACTAACCTACCTCAGCGCACACTAACCTACCTCAGCGCACACTAGCCTACCTCAGCGCACACTAACCTACCTCAGCGCACACTAACCTACCTCAGCGCACACTAACCTACCTCAGCGCACACTAACCTACCTCAGCGCACACTAACCTACCTCAGCGCACACTAACCTACCTCAGCGCACACTAGCCTACCTCAGCGCACACTAACCTACCTCAGCGCACACTATCCTACCTCAGCGCACACTAACCTACCTCAGCGCACACTAACCTACCTCAGCACACACTAACCTACCTCAGCGCACACTAACCTACCTCAGCGCACACTAACCTACCTCAGCGCACACTATCCTACCTCAGCGCACACTAACCTACTTCAGCACACACTAACCTACCTCAGCGCACACTAACCTACCTCAGCGCACACTATCCTACCTCAGCGCACACTAACCTACCTCAGCGCACACTAACCTACCTCAGCGCACACTAACCTACCTCAGCACACACTAACCTACCTATGCGCACACTATCCTACCTCAGCCTACACTAACCTACCTCAGCGCACACTAACCTACCTCAGCGCACACTAACCTACCTCAGCGCACACTATCCTACCTCAGCGTACACTAACCTTCCTCAGCGCACACTAACCTACCTCAGCGCACACTAACCTACCTCAGCGCACACTATCCTACCTCAGCGTACACTAACCTACCTCAGCGCACACTATCCTACTTCAGCGCACACTAACCTACCTCAGCGCACACTAACCTACCTCAGTGCACACTAACCTACGTCAGCGCACACTATCCTACCTCAGCGCACACTAACCTACCTCAGCGCACACTAACCTACCTCAGCGCACACTTACCTACCTCAGCACACACTAACCTACCTCAGCGCACACTAGCCTACCTCAGCGCACACTAACCTACCTCAGCGCACACTAACCTACCTCAGCGCACACTAACCTACCTCAGCGCACACTAACCTACCTCAGCGCACACTAACCTACCTCAGCGCACACTAACCTACCTCAGCGCACACTAGCCTACCTCAGCGCACACTAACCTACCTCAGCGCACACTATCCTACCTCAGCGCACACTAACCTACCTCAGCGCACACTAACCTACCTCAGCGCACACTAACCTACCTCAGCGCACACTAACCTACCTCAGCGCACACTAACCTACCTCAGCGCACACTATCCTACCTCAGCGCACACTAACCTACTTCAGCACACACTAACCTACCTCAGCGCACACTAACCTACCTCAGCGCACACTATCCTACCTCAGCGCACACTAACCTACCTCAGCGCACACTAACCTACCTCAGCGCACACTAACCTACCTCAGCGCACACTAACCTACCTCAGCGCACACTAATCTACCTCAGCGCACACTAACCTACCTCAGCGCACACTATCCTACCTCAGAGCACACTAACCTACTTCAGCACACACTAACCTACTTCAGCGCACACTAACCTACCTCAGCGCACACTAACCTACCTCAGCGCACACTATCCTACCTCAGCGCACACTAACCTACCTCAGCGCACACTAACCTACCTCAGCGCACACTAACCTACCTCAGCGCACACTAACCTACCTCAGCGCACACTAACCT